>NC_091587.1:812403-814903 GCF_042767895.1 Penaeus vannamei | reverse complement strand
TTTTTTATTTTTTTATTATGTATATTTTTATTGCTTTACTTGTGTGTTTCTATCCCTTTATTGGATTAGTTTGTAAAGCTGTTTATTCTAATGGAATTCAGATCACAGCTATCAAGTTACCGTTGGACTGGTAAACATCTAATTCATTTTAAAATTGAAGATAATTTGCTAGGTTTTGCAGCCCAAAAAAAAGTTTCCAATGTTCAGAAAGGTGTAACACTTGCAGCTTTTTGTTCTTGGTTTTCCTCCCAATTGCACACCATCGTATTGATCAACCATGGTGTATGAGCAATATCAGGTGTTGGGTCATTAGTTTACCTGCTTGCGATAATATTTTCTGGGAGATTTGCGAGGTACTTGAAGTGGCGTTATGTCTTTTAATTAAGTAATAATCGGGGTTATGCTTTTTTAACCCTTAAATTTTCTAGTATCTTGGGGATTGTGTGTATAGGTTGTTGCCCTGTCTTCCCTTAAGCATCCTTATACGGGGTGCATGTGTCCCTTGGTGGTTAATGAAGGTTCGTTCCCAAATTTTATGTGCGAAAGGTCTTTAAAGTAATACTATTGATTTTGAATTTAAATGTGTAGGATTTTTGAAAATTGTATTATGGATTATATAGTTCAGAAAATGGGAAATGAATAAAGTATGCACCCTATTTCCTCAATGGGTAAATATATAGTTGTAAATATTCAATGAGTAAATATATAGTTGTACTTTGTTTTCTACACATTTTCTGATTTTGGTTTTAAATTTTATCTACTTCTGATAGTTCAATAATTTATCCTGTTATGTATTTTATTAATTTTTGCTTTTATAAAAATGTAGGGTAATGTAGAAGTTTATTTACTGTTTATTATTTTTTAAATTGTGAATACCAGACTCAAGATAGAACTTTACTAGTATATATCATTCTGGGTAGGTGTTGTCCCAGTACATGTTAATTTTCTCTGAAAGGAATTTCTACTGGTTCAATTTTAGGTTTTATTATTTCTTTTAATTTTTGAGCTTCTCACACTTATCATCTGGATCTGTAATGTATGAAAGACTACTTGTCCTTAGTGACACAGTGGGTAGGCCTATTTTCCCTGATCATTTTATGGCTGGTGTCTGCAGAAGAACCAGTCAAATGGGATTTTCTCTCTCTCCCTCTCTCCCTCTCCCCCCCTTCCTTCTCTCTCTCCCTCTCTCCCCCTTCCTTCTCTCTCTCCCTTTGCTCCCTTCACTTCCCTCTCTCTCTCCTCTCTCTCCCTTCCTTCTCTCTCCTCTCTCACCCTTTCCCTTCTCTCCCTCTCTCTCCCTTCTCCCTTCTCTCCTCTCTCCTTCCCCTTCCTTCTCTCTCTCTCCCCTCTTCCTTTCTCTCATCTCTCTCCCTGCCTTTTCTCTCTCATTCTCTCCTTCTCTTTCATCTCCTCCCCCCTCTCTCTCTCTCTCTCTCTCTCTCTCTCTCTCTCTCTCTCTCTCTCTCTCTCTCTCTCTCTCTCTCTCTCTCTCTCTCTCTCTCTCTCTCTCTCTCTCTCTCCTCTCCCTCTCCCTCTCCCTCTCTCCCCTCCCTTTCTCTCCTCTCTCTCTCCCTCCCTCCTCTCCCTCCCTCTCTCCCCTCTCTCCCTCTCTCTCCTCCCTCTCTCCCTCCTCCCTCTCTCTCCCTCTCTCTCTCTCCCTCTCCCTCTCTCTTTCTCTCTATCCCTCTCTCCCTCCCTCCCTCTCCCTCTCTCCCTCTCTCTCTCTCCCTCTCCCTCTCCCTCTCCCTCTCGCTCTCTCCCTCTCTCCCTCTCTCCCTCTCCCTCTCTCTCTCTCTCTCTCTCTCTTCCTCTCTCTCTCTCTCTCTCTCTCTCTCTCTCTCTCTCTCTCTCTCTCTCTCTCTCTCTCTCTCTCTCTCTCTCTCTCTCTCTCTCTCTCTCTCTCTCTCTCTCTCCCTCCCTCTCTCTCTCTCTCTCCCTCTCTCTCCCTCTCTTTCCACTCTCTGTCCTCCCTCCCCCACTCCCTCCCTCCCTATCCCTTCCTTTCCCTTCCCTTCCCCTCCCACTTCCTCCCCCTCACTTTCCCTTCTGCCTCCCTCACCTCCTTTGTTTTCATATCTCCCCCCCTCCCCCTTCCTGCCCATCCTTTCCATTCACCCACCTTCTTCATCTACCTTATTGTCCCTCCCCACCCACCCACCAACCCAACTTTCCACCCAATCTGTCCATCCATCCATCCACCCATCCAGCAATCCACGTTTCCATCCATCCACTCGCCCACCAACCCACCTATCCATCCACTCATCATCCACCCATCCACCCACTCATCCATCCGCTTGTTCCTATTCCCTCTCCCACTCTATTCTTCCTCCTTCACCTCCTCCTCCCCCTCTCCCTCCTCTCCTTGTTTCTTCTCTCTCTCTTCTCTCTCTCTCTCTCTCTCTCTCTCTCTCTCTCCCTCTCCCTCTCTCCCTCTCTCTCTCCCTCTCTCCTTTCTCCTTCTCCTTCTCCTTCTCTCCTCCCTTCTCCTCTCTCCTTCTCC
>NC_091587.1:792403-799903 GCF_042767895.1 Penaeus vannamei | reverse complement strand
TGCAGGTATCTGCTCGCGACGGCGGCGAGGCGGCCAACTTCCTGTTTAAAGGGCGTCGCGCGGGTCCAAACACGTGAAGGGGGCGAGGGCGTCGGGCTGGACCTGGCTGGCTACTAGGCAACTAGGGACAGTGTAACCCCGCTCCGTCGCCGCCCTCGCTCCCCTTCCTGTTGGGAGTTTAAAGACCCAAGGCGGGCCACATGATACCCCTTGGGCATTTATGTGCGGGTGGGGGAGGGAGGAGGGGGAGGGGGAGAGGGGCGCTGAGTCTGATACATTTTCTCTCTCGTGTGGCCGTCTGCGCCGTGAGGGGGGATGGGGGGATGGGGGGGGGGGGCGAGGGTGCGGGTGGGGCGGGTGCTTGACCCGGGATCCTGGGGTAGGTCGTCGAGCTGAGAAAAGTATTCGGTTCAAGAGCGTCTCGGGGAGGAAAATGCCGGAGCGCTCGCGAGCCCATTGCCGCCGCGACTTTCTTCTGGGTCCTTCCCGGCAGCGCAAATGAAACGCCAAGGATTATTCTCTCCCACACTTTTTTTTCTTCTTTACTCTGGGTCGCTCCGTCTCTTCCTCGAGTCCCCCCCCCCCCCCACGTACCTTCTCGCCTCGGCTTTTACATCCACGCACCTTTCGTGTACAGTGGAAATCGATTCAAGGCGTGTATTCTGTGCCGTACGCGACGTTTCCCCCGCGAGGCCCGCGCGTCAGATAAGACCGTGTGAGGCACTGCGGGAGGGTCTTTAACCTCCTCCTCCTCCCCCCCCTCCCCTCCCCCCCGCCATGAACTATGTTATTTTGGGCGTCTTGTGGAAAGCTATCTCGCGGAACCTTCCTGAAGGGCTCGCCGTGACACTCTCGGACGCCGCAACCTCGCCTTGAGAGCCCCAGTCGCCCTCTGGAATTCGCGCCGGAGCTCAAACCTGCCGGGGTCCGCGCGGGAATAACACGTTAGGTAATAACGGGTTCGGTAAGTTCGCTGTGGGTACGTGGTGGTGGGTGCGAGTCTGATGCAGGAGGGGGGGGGGGGCGCGCGTGTGGCTCCCGAGGCGTGCTCGCGTCGCTACACGTGGCAGGGGCTTCCCTCGCATCCGCGCCGCCGCCCTCGCTCTTCTGGAGACTCTTCTGTAGATCTTTCGTTTGTTTCCATTCTCGCTTTTGCTCTTTGGTTCCCCTCTTTGGGTCCGAGGAAGGGCAGACGCAGCAGATGTCGGGTTCCGTTACGTTGAGTGAATTTAGTGTGTGCATTTTCTGCTCTTCTACCATGGCGTTTTCCATTGATATGAGGACCAGGGAGGGTCAGCTGGGCGTTGTTGAGAAGGGGGCATAAGGGCGGTCATGAGAGGTCACGACCCAGTTACCCGAGAGAGGGAGGGAGGAAACAAGTCCAAAATTTGAATGCCTGTTACACTCCTGAAGAGAAAACACGTGCTTCTCGCTTGCGTCGCCTCTTTATTGCAAATGTGCGATGTGTCGGCTCTCTCTCTCTCTCTCTTTCTCTTTCTCTTTCTCTCTCTCCTTCTCTCTTTCTCTCTCTCCTTCTCTCTCTCTCTCTGTCTCTCTCTCTGTCTCTCTCTCTCTCTCTCTCTCTCTCTCTCTCTCTCTCTCTCTCTCTCTCTCTCTCTCTCTCTCTCTCTCTCTCTCTCTCTCTCTCTCTCTCTCTCTCTCTCTCTCCTCTCTCTCTCTCTCTCTCTCTCTCTCTCTCTCTCTCTCTCTCTCCCTGTCTCTCTCCCTCTCCCTCTCCCTCTCCCTCTCTTTCCCTCCCTCTCTCTCCATCTCTCCCTCCCTCCCTCCATCTCTCTCTCTCTCCCTCCCTCCCTCCCTCTCCCTCTCCCTCTCTCTTTCCCTCGTTCTCTCCCTCTGTCTGTCTATTTCTCCCTCTTTCTCTTCTCCCTCTCTCTCTCTCTCTCTCCTTCCCTCTCTCCCGTCTCTCTCTCTCTCTCTCTCTCTATCTATCTATCTATCTATCTCTATCTCTCTCTCTCTCTATCTCTCTCTCTCTCTCTCTCTCTGTGTGTGTGTGTGTGTGTCTCTCTCTCTCTCTATCTCTCCTCTCTCTCTCTCTCACTCTCTATCTCTCTCTCTCTCTCTCTCTCTCTCTCTCTCTCTCTCTCTCTCTCTCTCTCTCTCTATATATATATATATATATATATATATATATATATATATATATATATATATATATATATATATATATGTATATATACCCTCTCTCTCTGTGCATACACATGCACAGAGAGAGAGGGTCTGTCTGTGTGTAGTTCATCTCCCAACTCTTTTCTTTTCCCACTCCCTTGTTCACATTTCTCCTCTTCTCGTTCCCACTTGCTCTGTATCTGTCTCTCTGTCTCTCTCTCCTTTCGGGTTCCCTCTGGGCCGTTTCCAGCAGCAGCGGAGGGCGTGCAGAGCGGCGGTGCGGGCATTACGGAAACAGACCATTACAAATTTGTCTGGAAAACGGACGTGGTGGGCTGGGCCCGTACGGAGGGACGGGCAGTGTGAATGACCTTTACCACGGACGCACGGCGGAGGGGGGGAGGGATGGGGAGGGAGGGGGAGGGGGCGAGGATGTTTGGCTGGGGGAAGATTTAGTGTGTCGAGAGGAAGGGAGGGGAGGGAAGGGAGCGACGGATCGATATCCGCGTGGCGAGTACACCATCGACTTGTTTGTGGGTGGATGTTGACGATCAGCTGTTTAAGGAAGTGGTGTGTGGTATGTCTGGGCGGGAGGGGGGAGGGGGGGGGAGCGTGGGGGGGATTATTTTTCGCTCGCCGGGTTAGGAGGCGTTGCCTCGCGTCCGTTACTTGAACGGGATTTACTTTTGTGTCTCGTGTGCATTTTCAAGCTCGCTTTGGGGCCTTTGGGCTCAAGCTGCTTTCCTTTTTGTTTCGAAACGCCTTTGTATTTAGAGCACCTAGATGGAATGCACACACGGGGGTCTTCCCCACGGGAGAGAGACGCCCTACTAAGTCTTTAAGCGGCTAGCAGCAACTTTAGCCTCACGTATTTATTGCCTGAGATGAATATTGCCAGTTGAATCGAAGCTCCTCCGCGTCGCCGCCCGGAGGAGGAGGAGGAGGAGGAGGAGGCGCATTGCGTGTCGAGGCCGGCCGGCTGCATCGGGCTTTTGTGCCGCTCCTTCCGCCGAAGCCCGGTTCTTGCGAGCGCCGTGGGCCGCGCCGCCGAGCCGAGGCCATAAGCGTCGTGTCACGGCACTCGGTGCTCTCGGGACGCTGTTCCAGGCTGACCTTTCGTTTGAATGAGTTAACAACGGCGGCGCAGATTTGTTGACGTCAGCGCTGGAGCCTGCGTGCCCACGTGCACCTACACATCTGTGCACTGCGAGACACGCACTGGGAGGGAGGGAGGGAGGGAGGGAAGGAGATGTGGAGGAGGAGAGCGAGCGGAGTGAGAAACGCGAGGAAAAAGAGAGGGAGAAGGATAGGGGGGCGGGAGGAACGTGAGGAGGTGGGTGTGCTGCGGTTGAGGATGCGAATTAGTCGCCTTACGGGAACGAGGTAGGGGAAGGGGCGGAGGGAAGGGGTTGGGGCAGGGGGGTACGGGGGCACGGAATATTGATGTCCGGTGGGACGGCTTGAAGAGCAAGCATTTGGGAGGGAAAAGCGGGCGGTGTTGTGACCTGTTGGAAGGTAATTGAGTCTCTCTCCCCCTCTCTCTCTTCTCTCTCTCTCTCTCTCTCTCTCTCTCTCTCTCTCTCTCTCTCTCTCTCTCTCTCTCTCTCTCTCTCTCTCTCTCTCTCTCTCTCTCTCTCTCTCCCTCTCTCCCTCTCTCCCTCTCTCCCTCTCTCCCTCCCTCTCCCTCTCTCCCTCCCTCTCCCTCTCTCCCTCCTTCTCCCTCTCCCCCTCCCTCTCCCTCTCTCCCTCCCTCTCTCCCTCTCTCCCTCCCTCTCCCTCCCTCCCTCCCTCTCCCTCTCTCCCTCTCCCTCTCTCTCTCTCTCTCTCTCTCTCTCTCTCTCTCTCTCTCTCTCTCTCTCTCTCTCTCTCTCTCTCTCTCTCTGTTTCTCTCTCTCTCTCTCTCCCTCTCTCTCCTCCCTCTCTCCCTGCCTCTCCCTCTCCCTCTCCCTCTCTCCCCCTCTCTCCCCCTCTCTATCCCTCTCCCTCCCCCTCTCTCTCTCTCTCTCTCTCTCTCTCTCTCTCTCTCTCTCTCTCTCTCTCTCTCTCTCTCTCTCTCTCTCTCTCTCTCTCTCTCTCTCTCCCTCTCCCTCTCTCTCTCTCTCTCTCTCTCTCTCTCTCTCCCTCCCTCCCTCTCTCCCTTCCTCCCTCCCTCCCTTCCTCCCTCCCTCCCTCTCCCTCTCTCTCTCTCTCCCTCTCCCTCTCCCTCTCCCTCTCTCTCTCTCTCTCTCTCTCTCTCTCTCTCTCTCCTCTCCCTCTCCCTCTCCCTCTCCCTCTCCCTCTCTATCCCTCTCCCTTTCCATTTCCCTTTCCCTCTCCCTCTCCCTCTCCTTCTCCCTCTCCCTCTCTCTCTTTCTCCCTCTCCCTCTCTCGTTAGTGTGTTTGTATGTGCGGGGTGGGGGGGCTGGGGCGGCCATGGCGGCGGTTAATGTTGCGGGTTTCTTGTGATTGCCGAGAGTGAGTCGGTCAGGCTTTGAGGCGGAAGTTATCTTTCGGTTTGTTCAACGGCGGTCATGTGAGGTGGTGTTGGCGTTGAGGCCGCGTGCTGCACGATGGCCCGGGTCCCTAGCGCTGGGGAAGCTCGCTGGGGGCCCCGGGTCTTGTCTTGGCCACGGCGCCTCTCTCTCTTGCGGGGCCCCCATCCTTCCCCGTCTTCTCGAGCCGGGCGGGGATGGCAGCGCGGCCCGATCCCCAAGGCCGTCGTCGTCGCTGCGCCCCTCGCGGCAACGGCTGGGGAAGGCTCTCCCATCCTTCTTCCTTCTCGTCTTCGTTGGACTTGCGTGTGTTCTTGTTCCCTATTTTCTTTCATCTTTCTATTCGTCTCCCTCTTCTCATTTTTCTTTTCCTGCTGTTCTTCCTCTTTCTCCTCTCCCTCCTCCTCTTCCATCTTCTTATCTCTCCTCTCTTCATCCACCTTCTTATCTCTCCCCTCTTCATCCGTCATCTCCCTCCCTCTTTCTCCTCCTTTTCCTCCAACTCCTCCATTTTTGTTTCTCTCTCGTCTCTTTCGTTTTATTCTCTTCCTTTTCCTCGTCCTCTTCCTCCTCCTCCTTCGGCGTCACAGTGGCATGTTTGCACTGTACGACACCCACGAACACCGCCATCCCCTCCGGCAACGTTTCCTCATTCGTTTCCTCATTCCGTCTCCGTGGAAAAGCGATGCTCCTTGGCGATCCTCGACGTGCCCTGCGCTGGACCATCGCTGGAGTTGCGCCGTCACGCTGCCGTGTTGTTATACTGTCGTCTTTTATTAAACTACCATAGACTGGGTCTGGGGGACGAGTGCCCTGTTTCTGGGTGTCTGATTGAGGGCTGATAAGAGTCGTCGCGTGCGCCTGAACCCGGACGTATTAACCATAGGTATAGGTGTAGCCTTCCGTACGGCTTAGGTGGCCAGGGGATAGGATCGGGTCCGTGTGTTCAGAGCGGGCACCGACGAGTGGGTCCCGAGGTCAGAGCCAAACGGTTAAGGGACGGGCTGTTTTGTGCGCCTCGTTGCCTTGGCACTTCCGCCTCACGGTGAGGGTCGCTCGCGCTCATCAGTTCAGGAAGACTTTGTCACCTCAGGGGGGGAACTGTGCCTTTATGGGGGAGACTTTCGCTCTTAGGGGAGATCATGCAGGGGAGGCCTTGCTACTTTAGGGGAGATCGTGCCTTTTTAAGGGAGGTTGTGCCTCTTTAGGGGAGATTGTGGCTTTTTAAGGGAGGTTGTGCCTTTTTAGGGGAGATTGTGCCTCTTTAGGGGAGATTGTGCCTTTTTAGTTGAGATTGTATCCCATTAGGAGAGACTGTGCCTATTTAGGGGAGACTGACACTCTAAGGAATATTTTGCCTCTTCATGATTGTGCACATGTCGCTAGGGAAGCTCTGCGTTCTCTGTGGCGACGTGGTGTTGCCACTCCGCGCATAGAATTCGGCCGGAAATATGAAACACTGGAAAGTATCCGACTTTTGTGTGAGTTCTGTACGCAACAGCAACCGGAAATTCCACCTTCTTAACCTTGGCCACCACTCCACCGTTGGGAGAGGCGCGTAACGATGACACTGGCACCGTATATTGCTGTTAATTTGCGTGTAAAAAGGTCGGGGACGTCGGCGATGGCCTTGCATTGTGAATAAATGTGAGAGCACAGGACCTTCCTAGGAATAATGCTGTTGTTCGATTGCCGTGGCAGCCGGTGGAGGTATTTAGCAGGGTACGAGAATTATTGTGTGCTAATTAGGGAGCGGTGGTGAATGCTGGTGGAGGGGCTCTCAGATTCAGCTGCTTTCGTTATTGCCTACGAAGCTGCCGCGTAAAATGGTCAGACGGTATTATTTCTACGGCCATTTTAGACGTTATAAGTTCATCGTCCTCTTTATGTATTTTCGTGCGTCTGAACGAAACAGGAAACGGAGCATTCCATCAACTTCTAGAATTGACATTATCCGAACCCTGGCGCAAGTGATGTGACACAGACCGCAATCAGGTATTATCGGCCTGTGGCCATGGATGACGCAACAGCGCTCTTACCTGCGGCAAACAAAGGGTCTCTACCTGGTTATCCACATACACCTGGCTAAAGTTCCTGACCTGAGTTGCAGCGTTTTGTTGGCGAAGGAATGCGGAGGCTGAGCGGTGGGAACCTCCAGTTTTTGAGAGGCTCGTCCTCGACTGGTGAATTCCGCTGCGTTTCGAGAGACAGACAGGGGACGAGTTAGCCCGCGGAGGGGCGGGAGACTGAAGGTCAGGCTGAGTGGCCAGACGGCACTCGGAGTACGTCGTCGAGAACAGCCGGGCCTCTGGGCAGACAGAGCGGGCCGCAGAATCCCCCTCGAGTGCGAGGCGCCTCGGCTGCGGCCCACGAAGCGGAGGGAAAGGTTAAAGTTTCTCCGCTGGTGTTGTATGGGACTCGTGCTGCTAAAGAGAAGAACCAGGAGAGGCGACGGCGCGAATAACAGGAAAGGGAACAAGTTAAAGCGCGAGAGGAACGTTGCCAGATGAGCGAGGGAAGTCGCTCGCACAAGAGGGGCAAGGTTTTCGATCAAGCAACACCCACGAACGGAAAGCGAATCGACACACGAAGCGATAAACACGTCGGAGAGAACGGATAGACGTAACAAAGGGGATCGACAGAGGCAGAGGTGTATGTAACAAAGGAGATGGCCGGAGGGGAAATAAAGATCGACGGAGGGAAAGATAGACAAAACAAAGGAGGGTGTTGAAAGGCGAGATGAGAAAGAGCCATTATAATGAACGGAAGGAGGGTGAGGAAAGACGCCATCACAATACGAATTATCACCACCGTATCAGAAAGTGTTCGACTTGAATATCGTTAGAAAATCGTTTTTTTTTTTTTTTTTTCGGTCGGTGTCCACGCGGAGAGCGAAGGC
>NC_091587.1:777403-782403 GCF_042767895.1 Penaeus vannamei | reverse complement strand
CGGAATGCGATTAGAACTGGTGAGCGAGCGAGCGTGGCAGCCATGATTTTGCATTTTCCGCCTTTGTGGCTCGGCAGACCCAAATTTAAAGCTGTTTGTTGACGCCATAATAAGTGAGAAGGAGAACAGCGGACAAAAAGAGAGAGAGTGAGCCTGGGAATGTGGACGTAATTGTTCGTACGAAAGAGAGAGTAACCTCCGGGAGAGGGCGAAGGGAAGGGGTTGGTCCCGCGCGCGTGGCGGCGCCGCGGAGACGGAGGCATGAAAGCGAGGAGGTTTCTCTCCAGTGTTCTCGTCGGAGCGATGCTGGCGGCGATGATGGCGATGGCGCTGATAACGCCCGCTGGCAGTGGCGGCGCTCGGCCTGGTGGAGATGTGGAGGCGCTGTTGCTATTGGAAATATCCTGGTGGCTGGCGCGGCTGAAAGGACACAAGTGGCTGGTTAAGAGGAAGCGGGGCCGGGGAGGGGGGCACCGGGGCCGCCCTCCCTCGTGAAAGGTCCCTCGTGCTGGCTGAAGGAGATCGGCGGCCCGGGCGGCGTCGGCCAGCACTCGGCGGCATCAAGAGATTCGGATCGCCGAGTCGGGCGGGGGCGGCGGCGAGGCAGGAGCGAGCGGGTGAAACGCGGAGGGGCGCGGGGCTGCGGCGCAGGGTGTGTGGCACAGGCTAGTAGTGGCTTCAGCAGATGTTATCCCTGGGCTGCCGCGTCCTTGCTAGCTGGTTTGGTCACATCTCGTTAAGGGGAGCTGGTGGCAGGGGGCCGTGCGGGATGGGGTTGGGAGGGGTGCCTGGGCGGGGGAGGGGGCGTCCCCCGCGACCCACCGACTCGTATTGGGCAGGTAGGCCGCGCTCACTCTCGAGGCACTTCCCCCTCCCGCGCCCCACATGGCGACTCCCTAGGCCTACGCCTCACCGGATCACGGGCCCTCGGGTTCCTCGGAAACAGGCTCGCCTTCACGCTTCGTTGGCTTTGAAACTGGCAGCGGCGAGAGAGGCGTGTGCGGGCCCGTCGTGGCCCTCTGTTCATGAGTTTCCTGGTCGCGGGGCCCGGTGGTGACGTAACAGTTCGCAGGAGTGTGGGCCTTGTTTAGATTAGGAGAAATCTCGGAAGTGCTACGCGAATCCCTTGGCATCTTTACGTGTTATTTTTATTTTTCGTTATTTTGAACATCATACGGGATTGGAAGGAAGACTCTCTCTCACTCTCTCTCTCTCTCTCTCTCTCTCTCTCTCTCTCTCTCTCTCTCTCTCTCTCTCTCTCTCTCTCTCTCTCTCTCTCTCTCTCTCTCTCTCTCTCTCTCTCTCTCCCTCCCTCTCCCTCTCCCTCTCTCCCTCCCTCCCTTTGTGTGTGTGTGTGTTTGTGTGCGTGCGTGCGTGCGTGCGTGCGTGTTTTCATGTATTCCCGCGTAAAAGCATGCGCATACACCTGTTGATATATAGGTCAGGTGCAGTACTGTATTTATAGCCTGATTCAGTAAATTGTCCTACATCCCCGGGCGGGCGGATGAGCCTCACGTTTGATTGATTCCTGTGCCGCCTCCGCCGCCCACGTCGCCCTTGCCGAGGAAGGAGGCGGAGGAGGAGGAGGAGGCAGGGAGGAGGAGGAGGAGGCAGGGAGGAGGAGGAGGAGGCAGGGAGGAGGAGGAGGAGGAAGGGAGGAGGAGGACGAACGAGAGGAGGAAGGGAGGAGGAGGACGAACGAGAGGAGGAAGGGAGGAGGAGGACGAACGAGAGGAGGAAGGGAGGAGGAGGACGAACGAGAGGAGGAAGGGAGGAGGAGGAGGAGGAGGAGGAGGGAAGGAAGGAAGGAAGGAAGGAGGAGGAGGAGAAGGAAAAGGAGGAGAAGGAAAAGGGGGAGGGGGAGGGGGAGGGGAGGGAGAAGGAGGAGGAGGAGGCAAGGAGGAGGAGGAGGAGGAGGCAAGGAGGAGGAGGAGGAGGAGGCAAGGAGGGAGGAGGCAAGGAGGAGGAGGCAGGGAGGAGGAGGAGGCAGGGAGGAAAGGAGGAGGAGGAGGAGGCAGGGAGGGAGGAGGAGGCAGGGAGGAGGAGGAGGCAGGGAGGAGGAGGAGGCAGGGAGGAAAGGAGGAGGAGGAGGGAAGGAGGAGGAGGAGGAAAGGAGGAGGAGGAGGAAAGGAGGAGGAGGAGGAAAGGAGGAGGAGGAGGAAAGGAGGAGGAGGAGGAAAGGAGGAGGAGGAGGAGGAAAGGGAGGAGGAGGAGGGAGGAGGAGGGGGAGGGAGGAGGAGGGGGGGGAGAGAGGAGGAGAGGAGGGAGGAGGAGGAGGAGGGAGGGAGGGAGGGAGGGAGGGAGGGAGGAAGGAGAAAGAGGAGGAGGCTGCGTGCTTAGCTGGGGAGGAGCTGCGACGGCGTTCGAGGAGGGGTTTGTTTGCCTCGGCGGCGTTGCTGCTGCGAAGACGTGGCCGGGAACGGGCGAGCAAGGGAAGGGAAGGGAAGGGAGGGGAAGGGAAGGGAAGGGAAGGCTGTCTGGAATCTCCTATGAGGCGAGGGCGAGGGTAAGGGAGAGGGCGAGGGCGAGGGTACGGGAGAGGGTAAGGGAGAGGACAAGGGCGAGGGTGAGAGAGAGGACAAGGGCGAGGGCGATGGTACGGGAGAGGTCGAGGGTGAGGATTAGAGCGAGGGTGAGGGAAAGGGGGAGGACGAGGGTGAGGACGGAGGTAAAGGCGATTGCGAGGGCAAGGACGAAGGCGAAGATGAGGGGAAGGGGGAGGACGAGCGTGAGGACAGAGGGAAAGGCGAGGGCGAGGACGATGGGGGGGGCGAGGGGGAGGGAAGGGGGGAGGGGGGGGGGGAGGGCAAGGGAAAGGACGAAGGCGAGCGCGAGGATGATGATGAGGACGAGGACGGAGGTAAAGGCGAGGGCGAGGACGATGGTGAGGTCGAGGGCGAGGGCTAGGGCGAGGGCGAGGGCGACACGGACATCCCCGAGAGAGCAAGCCAGGGTGGCTGGACCTCGGGGACCACACTCGTTAAAGAGGTTCCCGAGGCGAGGCGGCCAGGGCGATCCTCCTCAGGGTGATTAGTGTTTGCGAAGACCGCCAGGGCAGATCGGGAGAGCCCTGGCGAGGGGCGCGAAGGAGCAGCTGACTTAGAAAAGTCCACTTAGAAAGGGGTGGCGGGCGGGGAAGTGTGTGACGAGAATGATGATGATAGGGCGAAGTATGGGAGGAGGAATCTTTTAGAGAGTAAAAGTGTGATGAGAATTTAGCAGCGTGTCCGGTATTTTGTGGGTAAGGATGATTCTTGCGAGAGAGGGGAGTTGGATAATATTTTTTTTTTTTTGTCTTGGGAACAGTGTTAAGGTGCTGTCACACTAGCACTTTTTCCGTCTATTTTTTAACAGTTCTATTTTACATGAATACAAACATTCTCTAATATAGCTCTTGATTTGACTCTGCTTGGCTGAAAAAAGTTGAGGGAAAGGTTTTCAGGCGGAAACGATCATTATCGACTGACTGGAAAATCGACAATTCGCTCAAAAATGGACAAGATTTCCGAAATTTGCAAAACAAAAAAATGAAAATAAATAAATAAATAAATAAATAAATAAATACGGAAAAAGTGCTAGTGTGACAGCACCTTTAGGGAAATTGCCAAGCGTTCAGAATGACGTTAGAGAGAGAGAGAAAGAATTTACAAGTCGATTATTGAGAAAGGAAGTGTGACACAGAAACCAACCAGAAGGAAATCAGACGGCAGTGCTACAGAAAGGGATCAAGTGGAAGGAGCCACTTTGATCCACTGACAAAGGGGGGGGGGGGGCGAGGAAGAGTGCGGAGGGCGAGTGTCTTTAAGGGAACCACGTGATTGTTCTTTGTGCTGAGGGCTGTCTTTGTTTTTTTCCTTGCTGTTAGTCGCATATGTGAGACAAATCCCTTTCTTGTTTTTTTTTTTTTTTTGTGTGTTTTTCTTTCCAACGAAGCCATGAGCATGCGTCGTGTGTTGACCGCGTTATTTTTCTACGCTTTTGTTTCTTGAAATAGAGCGGGCGAGTCGCCGAGACTTCGCAAAGGTGTGTGTGTGTGTGTGTGTGTGTGTGTGTGTGTGTGTGTGTGTGTGTGTGTGTGTGTGTGTGTGTGTGTTTGTTTGTTTGTATTTGTGTGTGTGGGGAGGGGGAAAGAGAGTGTGCGTGGGGGGGGGAGAGGGAGAGGGAGAGAGAGTGTGTGTGTGTGTGTGTGTTTGTTTGTTTGTTTGTTTGTATTTGTGTGTGGGGAGAGGGAGGGAGAGGGAGAGAGAGTGTGTGTGTGTGTGTATGTGTGTGTGTGTGTGTGTGTGTGTGTGTGTGTGTGTGTGTGTGTGTGTGTGTGTGTGTGTGTGTGTGTGTGTGTGTGTGTGTGTGGGAGAGGGAGAGGGAGAGAGAGTGTGTGTGTGTGGGAGAGGGAGAGGGAGAGGGAGAGAGTGTGTGTGTGTGTATATGTGTGTATGTGTGTGTGTGTATGTATGTTTGCTTGCGTGCGTTTGTGTTTGTGCTGTTTTACATCAAGCGGGAGCGTGTAGCGCGCGTCTCTGAGACTGCCCATTAACTCTTTTCTCTCTGTCCTTACAGGTGAGTGCAAATGCCAAGGTGTTCCCATGCGCCGCCGCCTCCTCTCGCCGTGCACGCTTCGGCGAGGGAAGGGCTCCTTGTCGGGCTCTTTTTCGCTCGGTCCTACCTTTGTCCGGCGGGCGGCGCGGGCGGCGGAGAAGGAAAGGTGAGAGCTGTAATTTAGGAGGGCGATAGCAGCGAGGGGGGGAAGGGCGGCTCGCAGGCCGGCCGAGGGCGTGAGGAGGGAAGGGGGTGGCGTTGCTGAGGCTGCGGGCGAGGAATGGCTCACGAGACTCGGATGCAAGACGCGCCGCGACTGCCCCGAGCGGACACGAGCGAGGGGAAGGGAAGGGGACAGGGACGTGGCGTGATTTGGCGGGGCGCAGCGCGGGCGATTCTCCTCCGCCTGAGGCACCGGTGGAGAGGTCGGTCTCGACGGGGGACACCGCGGCCAGCTCGGGCGC
>NC_091587.1:744903-752403 GCF_042767895.1 Penaeus vannamei | reverse complement strand
CGGAGAACAAACAATCAGCTGATCCGCTTAGAGTGTTGACTGGGCAGGTGTGGAGGGGAGCGGGGTGCTCCAGCTGCTTTCGCCTGCCCCCCCCTGATCATGAATGCCAGCGCCCCTCCTTGATAGCCCTTCCATCCATCCCTCGCTCGGCCGAACCGCACCTGCCTTTCCCTAGTGTGGACAGGCCCTCTTGTGGCTTCAGTGTCTGCTTGTGAGCGAGACCGAATGTAGGATTATAGCGCCTGGATCATATTTAAAAGCAAGATCGTCGGACACATGATGCGTGTGATTATCCAAAACGTCCGTGAGTAAAACACATGTTGCCAGCGTCACCTGTCGTCCATCCCCATTCAGCTCTGTAATTCAGTTTCTGGAAAGATGGACGAGTGCTAGTTCCTATAGTGACGAGTGCAGTGTCAAGAGAGCGATGGACAGTGAGCAATTGGATTTCTTTCTTTCTTTTGAGTGTGTGAGTGTACTGAAGTGACATGCCTTCGGGTGTGACCCATTGACAAGATGTGTTGCAAGTGGATCAGACGAGGATCTGAGGCGAACGTATGGAGGTTCCTCTTGTTTACTGGTTTGTCATGTCCAATTAACACATCTGGACGCGAGCCAGGCAGGACCAGTCGCCAGCGAGGGCTTTAAAAACGCGCTCACAGCCCCGTAATGTCGGGAGGCCAGCTGGCACGCGGGGACAATGCGTGTTGGGGTTGTATGGAGCCTCCTCATGGGGTTTAAGAGACAGATTGGAGCCCCAGCTGGTGCGCAGGGGAATACACACGAAGTCAGCTGGTGCTTAGTGCGAATCTCGGAAGCTAGATGGTAGTGTAGTGGAACGTTTAGATGGTGTTTGATTGATTTACTAACACTGGCTTGATTGCCAAACGGTGGCGATCAGCTGATAAGTAGGGCACCTCCCAAAGTCACCTCGAGTGTCTTGCAGAAAACGGGTAAACAAGAGGCAGTGCTGAGCAAGGCCTCTTTATTAAATCGGAAAATATCCTCACACGAAGAACGAAAACGTAAAATGGAATGCATTTAGTTTTGTGGAAAAATCACATGGAATGGAAGATGGTAGTTTTTATTTTTATTTCCCTTTTTTGGTGTTTTTGTTTTGCGTCATTGGATGAAACGGACTTGTGATGGCTTTAAAAGTGTCCCTTTTTTGGTGTGCTGTTCATGCAGAGGTGAAAAGGTCATCTGATATTTACAAATGAATGCACAACACAGCATAAGTGATTGCGGTTTCCATAATGGGAAGACCTTAGGCCAGGGTCGCTTTTCGTATTCAGTCGTCGCCACTATTATTGTTACGGGAGTTGTGGGAAGGCCTGTTGTGTCCCGGATGTTTTTGTGTCGATTGTGGGAACGGGAGAGACGCTTCAGGTGTAATGGCTGAAATTTTTTATCAAACCTTGTGGGAAGTGGGCAGGGGGGAGGGGGGGCCGGAGACGGGGGGGGGGGACCCTGGCGTGCGAGTCTTCTCGTTGAAAAAAGTAAAAAAAAGGCTCGTGTGATTTTAAGATATGGGTCGTCCTCGGAATTTCCGTGGTGGTGCCAGCGTGTTCGACTCGTTTCTCTTTACTTCACAAGGAAAGGGAACGGAGAACTATGTGGCTTATAACGTTTGGTTGTGACGCTATATAAATGCCAAATGTAAGTATGTGGTAATTTACGTTCCTACATAACATAAGCACACACACACCTACTCACTCACTCACGCACTCATTCACTCACTCACGCACTCACTGACTCACTCACTCATTTTCAGTTACTCATTAACACGCTCACTCACTCACTCATTTTCAGTTACTCATTAACCCGCTCACTCACTCACTCATTTTCAGTTACTCATTAACACGCTCACTCACTCACTTTCTCATATGTGTATGTAGTTTTGCATTTTTATATGTTTGTATGGTTATGTTTTAAGCCAAACACATCTGCACACAAACACTTGTCGGGAGGCGAAAGGGACACCGTTGTTCGGAACTAGTAGGAGGAGCGTGGGCGTGGGTGTGACGTGTATGGGCGGATGTGGGCGTCGGCGGATGTAATAAGAAAAGCGGATTAACTTTAGTTCCTCTCTTGTTTACCAAAAGGTGTAAATTGGATATTTGCAGTGAGGCTGTGGAGATGTGCGTTCCCGTTTGTTGTATCTCGCTGGTGTGTGTGTGTAGGAACGCGTCCTTGAAAGGGGGGGAGGGAGGGGGGGGATGGGATGGTGGGTGTGAATACACTTTGTTTTATTCGCTTCGGTTTTTGGGACAGAAGTGTATGTTTGTGTGATGAAGAGAGTGCTGTTGTATTAAAGAGAGAGAATTACTTGTTGACTGTCTGGTTGCAATGCCGCTGCTTCCTATACCTGTTAAAGGAATGTGTTCAAAGGGTTGGGTTTCTTTACCTTTGGCGGTTTATGACGCACATGGCGAAGGGGAGGACAGCAGGATTGCGATAGGTGTGGGTCCGAGTGGGATCGTGTGCGTGGATGCATATTTGCTCGTAAACAAAGGATAGATGGGTAGATAGATAAGTATTGATGGACGTGCGATGAATCAACGTGCCGTAACTGGAAAGGCTAACTTTGTTGGGATTAGGAGACTAAAAGGTTAGTTGCGCCATAATCACCCTTATGTCAGAGCCACCACAGTGGTTGAAATAATAGCTAACGATTCCGGCATGGTGGCACAGAGACGGAAAGGCCGTTCCTACCAAAACGAAAAGTGTTCGGTCATGCTAAACCTGTCCTTGCGTTTGGAGGCCGGGGTGTAAAGGGGCAGGGCGCTTATTCGCACATGCACTCCCTCAAGGTCATTGTTTACATTTGCGGAAACGTAAAAAGCTGAAGGAAAAAATCATGAATGATTGCGAGGATGCGTATTAGGAGCGGCAGCGGGTCTCATTGCAGGGCGTGATGAATGGCTCATATTAATGCGGCAGGACTTTCATTGGCTGGTCCGGTTGCGCCCAGCTTCCCTGGGTGACAGTGTAAACAGCGAAGCCTTGGCCTGAAGGTCGCCACGAATGCGTCTCCTCGCACGCCGCCCTTCGTGAGGCCTTCGCCCTTTGCTGCCTCATACCGACGCGGAGCCTTGCCGAAGCAGACGCGGCGCCGGTCGAACTTCCGAGAACTCTGGAGAAGAGAGTTGTTTCTCTTGTTTTCCTTACCTTGCAGGCGACCATGTGGCTTATAGCATATTTCCATTCTTCGTGCGTTGCGGGCGGTCTGACATTATCCGGTGTCGTTCAGATGCCAGAAGGAGGAAGGGTCTTGCCAAGGAAGCAGATATATTGTGGAGAAGGATCTGGCGAACAGCTTGTTGCAGCCAGTTCACCCTGACGCAGGGAGGCGCCCGGGCAGCCAGCGAGCAGACTCCTGGGCCTTCGGGTGTGACTGGGATGTGACGCTCTTGATGTGCTGTGTGGGAACCGAGGATGTCAGAGCTGCCATGACGTGCTGGCCTTGAGCTGGTTTTGTGGCCTTGAGGTGCTGCCGAGCCACTCTTTGCTTATTGCATTAAAAATATCAAGTGCTGTTACGCTTCGCCCGGGCAAAGATCAGGGATCAGATAGATTGTAGCACGTTGCAGGTAGACGCTGCCGCTTTTTGTCTAGTCATTTTTGCACAGTTGTGTATTTAGTGCACAGTGAAATGTCATGTTCGTAGACGTCGTGGACGAATAATTTCTTTGTCCTAAGGTCGTTTAACTCCGGCACAGTCAACGTCACAGCGCCACGCCCTGCAGCCCGATGGTCAGCGGCAACGTGGGGGCAGCCGGCGTCGTGGAGTCGCATGCGAACTCTCATTATATTCATCCGATCCTCAAAAAATGTTCTCCGGGTTATATAAAAGCAGCGCAGTGTACATGCTGTCATTTTCGGGCCGTGAATCACCGATAAAGATTTTGCACATTCGTACACAATAAGTCGTTCTCCTTCGGAATGAGGGTTGAGTGTCAGCGTTAGTTGGCGCATTTTCAGGGGTCCCTGGGCGGTGGTCCTGCCCGACGCCCTCCCCGCCCGGCCGGAGGGGCGCCCTCGCTCCCGGGGCTGGCGGAGGGAGGGGGGCGCGCGCCGTTTCAGGGGAATGTTAAAGGACGAGCGGAGGCGCTGTCCTTGGGGGCGAGGGAGGACAGGCCGGAAAAGTCGGCGTAGGGGAGGGGCGGCTGTGCGTCGAGTGCGGTCGTGGGCGGGGGAAGTGGAGCAGGTTTTCCTAGCTTTAACGGTTCGCGATATCTAGTTTAACGGTTTAGTGATCTGTTGGGCGAGACTCGGCGACGCAGGGGCTTGGGAAGGAAGGAAACCATGGCGCTTCCGCACGAACAGACAGGCTCGGCCGCATGTGCATGAAGAAACGATCGTGCAGGGGGGGGGGGGGGAGAGTGGTCTTCGGGCTGCCATTCGCCGGCAACCTTGGCTCGGGAGATCTGCCTCGCTCCGTGACGCTGACGGGACCGGTGCCCTCTCGTGGGGCGCAGGAATTTTGGCAATGCTGGTATTTGTTAATTTAAGCTTGAGTTCAAACCTCATAGGGTTGGGTTTGATGGCTCATGAAATGCGCGAGTGTCGAACACGTCTCCTCGTGCCCCCGCCCCTTGCCTTCGTCGCCTCCTCGCCCCGAGTGGGCAACAAGGGGCGATGCTCTCAGCTGTTACCCTCCTGTAAGAGGCACCTTTAAGTTACGATCGTGTTGGTGGCGGATGCCTTCCCCTCCCCCTCCCTCCCTCCCTCCCTCCCTCCCTCCCTCCCTGGCCTCCCTCCCTCCCTCCCTCCCTCCCTCCCTCCCTCCCTCCCTCCCTCCCCGGCCTCCCTCCCCGGCCTCTCTCCATAACACGGTCGCAGCGCCATGCACCTGCCACGTCCTTCCTGCCGTGTAATTTCATCATTGTCTGGTCATGTGAGCCTCAGCTGATCGGTCCCATACGCTCTCGGCGACGATCATTTTCGTGACGTGGAGAGGACTCAGGCGAGGGACTGGGACTGGGAAAGGACTCAGGGTGGGGGGGGGGAAGAGGATCGTCCCCTATCTCCCTATACCTTCTCTCTTTTTCTTTCTCTTTCTCTCTTTCTCTCTCTTTCTCTTTCTCTTTCTCTTTCTCTTTCTCCTTCTCTTTCTATCTCTCTCTCTCTCTCTCTCGCTCTCTTTCTCTATCTCTCTCTCTCTCTTTCTCTCTCTCTTTCTCTTTCTCTTTCTCTTTTTCGCTCTCTCTCTCTTTCTAACTCTCTCTTTCTATCTCGATCTCTCGATCGCTCTCATACGCTCTATCTCTCTCTCTTTCGCTCGCTCTCTTGCTCTCTCTCTCTCTCTCTCTTTCGCTCTCTCTCTCTCTCTCTCTCTCTCTCTTCTCTCTCACTCTCTCTTCTCTCTCATCTCTCTCTCTCTCTCTCTCTCTCTCTCTCTCTCTCCCTCTCTGTCTCTCTCTGTCTCTCTCTCCCTCCCTCCCTCCTCTCTTTTCTCTTCTCCCCTGTCCCCCTCCCTTTTCCTTTCCATATCTCTCCCTCCCTCACTTCCAGCATTTTTGTGAAAGCGCCTTTGCCATATTCTTGTCTTTTTGCCCTTTATGTTTCTGAATAACGCCCCCGCTTGCGCTTGAAGCGGAGGCGAGCGGAGCAGCGAGGGGGAAGTAAGGAAGGCGCCGAGCCCCCCTCCCCCCCTCCCTCCTCTCCCCTCTCCCCCCCGTCCACGTGCAGTGGCTCGGCCGTGACCCAGGCACCACTGTTACCAACCTACTTCATACTTCTTGACCATCACTTTGCGTTCACCTTTCGAGGTTCGAACGCCCGCGGTTCTGGTAATGTTTGCAGTCGCAGATTCCGACGTGCCCCCCGTGGCCGCGAGGGAGCGTGGACAGCAAGTGATTGGACGGGGGCGGGGGGAGGGGGGGGCGATATCCCCAACCCCGTGAAAGCCAATGCTTATGAACTCCTGATTGATGGAAGATCATATCACTCCTCTGGTTCTTCCTGTCGGGTCCGGGCTGCGCTCGCTGATAGCATGGAAGCGCAGGATAACTTGACTCCTTCCCACGCCCGTGCAGGCGCCAGAGGTCGCAGATCTATAACAAGATGTCTGGAGTTCGCGGCACGGCTCTCGCCTGGCGCTCGCTCGGAGGTCGCATGGGCAGCGCGAAGCATTTCCGAGGCTCTGCTCCGGCCGGCTGCGAGTGCCCGGCAGCGGCAGGAGGCTTCAGGGGCTTCGAGCCAGGCCCCCCTCGCCGGAGGACGAGCGCCGGGCCCAAGCTGCTCGGCGGACGAGGTACCTGCCTGCCTAGGCGCGGGGAGGTCGCCCCGGCGTGACGCATGTCCTGCACTCCCGGAAATGTATGGCTTCGCGCCCCTCGCCGGCGGTCGCGTCGCCTCCTCGAGCGGCACGAAGGTCGCGCCAAGCAGCCCGCCTCTCCTCAGGGCGACGCTGGCGAGGGCGCTGACAGGGACGGTCGTGCGTGCAAATGCTCGCTGTTCTCGACTTGTCCAGCCTACCTTCGCTATTTCCTCCCCTCCCCGTCCCCTCTCTCTCCCCCCTCCCTCCCGCCCTCCCTCCCTCCCTCCCTCGATACCGCCCGGGATATCAGGCGAAGCGTCTTTTTTCTTTTGCATAGCCATGGTAGTCTTGATAGTCAGCAGCACCAGTCCTGTCCCTTCCCCCCCTCCCCTCCCCCTCCCGCCTCTTGCGCCACCGGCTAACACTTGTGGGAAAGTTTTAATCTGCGATGATTGCGGCGGCGGAGCAAATACAGATATTGGGAGCTTATTTCAGGAATTCGCCCTGGTACCGAGAAGAGTCGACCTGGCGGAGGGAGTCGGAGCCCAGCGGGGCCTGTAGGAAGCGGCCTCACCAAGAGGTAGTCCGGGGGAAGAGGCAGCTGCAGGCCGGCCACCGCGGCCTCGTGTTTCAGCGTGGCGGCGTAATGATCTTTTCTCGGGGTAGGATTGAGGAAACGCTCGCCCTGACGATCGACAGTAACGACCAATTGATGACCTGCAAACTGTATCGATTCGTAAGGTCACGGCTTGGAGAGAAGCCAGCCGTCCCCCTCTCCTCGGGTGCTGCTCCCCGCCCCTACACCTCTCTCTCCCCCTCCCCCGGGGCTCCCCTCCCCGGTCCTCTCTATATTGCCCCCAGCTGGGCTCAAGAGGAGGTACGTGCCGGTTAGCCGCCTCTCAAGGACTGAGGGCTTTTAAATGAATGATTATACGACCTCGGCCGGGGGGTGGGGAGGGGAGGGGAGGGGGGGGAGGGGGGGCGGCAGGGCACGGTCGCGGGATGTCCTCCTGCAGATCGGCCGGGTTTCGCGCCGGGACGAGTTCGGGTTTTTGGTCCGCGGCGAAAACAGGCGTGCAGGGTGCCGCCGCCCTCGTCCGTGGGTCGACGCGGGTGCTGGTGTCCGCGCGCGCCGCTCGGCCGGGGCTGACTGCGGCTGCGAGGGATGACGACGGCCTCGGCCCCCGTTATCGCCCGTGCCATCGCCAGGAGAGGGGGCTGGAATGTTGGAATGA
>NC_091587.1:732403-739903 GCF_042767895.1 Penaeus vannamei | reverse complement strand
TCTGTCCTTCCACTCCTTATGTCCTCCTTTTTTCTATCCTCTCCTCTTTCTCCTATCTCTCTTCCCTCGCCTCTCCGTCCCCTCCGTCTCCCTCCCTCGTACACGCGCGCACGCATTTACAGGTTTCTTCATTTTATGGTTGTGCAGATTTGTGCAAGAGCGCGGCGTTGCAAGGTTGAGTGTCACGTTTTTTATGGTCGCTCTGATCTCAAGGTGTATTGTAAATTACGACTTCGTGTCTCTCACATTGACCTGCATATTCCCTTTGAGATTATTTTTGATGAATAGGAACAGCTGTTTGTGTTTCGCGCGAGAGTTCACAGCAGCGCCGCCCACTTCAGTTGGAGGGCGCCCCGATAGCGCGTGGGTGGTGGTGGTCGTGTCGGGTTGTCAGTGCCCCCGTATCCCTCGCCTCCTCCTGGTGTGTGGCTTGTGTGTGTGTGTGTGTGTGCGCGCGAGGAACTGTCACGTGGAATGTAGGGCGGCGGCGAGCGAGCGAGTTTTGGCGTTTCGATACAATGGCGATCCTGTGGGGCGAGCGTGCACCTGGCTCTGGGACACCTGCTGCCGGGGGTTGAACTCACCTGTTGGGGAGAGTGCGAGTCCCTTGGCCGCCGCCAGCCCATTGTCTCCCCGTGGCTCGTCCCTCGCCGTCCTGCTGCACGGCCGAGGATGATGTAGCAACAACACGGGAGGCACGTGGGGCGGCGCACCCCTGTGTGGCCGCCGCCTCCAGCCCCGCAGCCTCAGCCGGGACACGTCTCGCTGGCCTTGCGGGCGTCTCTCGCATTACTGCTGCGAAACAACGCGGGTTCGCGCCGCCTCGTTCGTCCAGCCGTTTCGAGCCGCGAGTCGGAGGTCTTGTCGGAGATCGTGTCCTTTTTCGAGTAGAAATTAGACCGCATTTCGATGGCTTGGGTCTTTGCTGCCGGATCCCGTTACTGGCTTGTGCAGTCTGTGTCTTTGAGTGGCCTTCACATGTCGATATCAGGTAGGCCTACTGAACACAGGCCCCAACGTGTGCCATGGCCATGTGACCATCTAGATGCGAGAAATTTGTGAACACTGATATTGGCTTTTTACCATACGGCCCTCTCTTTACTTTACTTTTATCAAACCCACTGATTAAATTGATAATAGAACCAACATTTTGTCTATCAGTATTGTGATTATATCATGATAGGACCTCTTGGATCTTATTATCTCAGCCTTAGGGAGTATGACGCATGGCGAAATCCTGATTACTCAGTCACGGGACGTTTTAATGGGATTTTGTCTCCGCATCGGCTGAAGAGATTGGGACACGTTCCCCTCTGTGACTCTTTCACGCGGGTCGGATATTTACGCCAACGTCACGGAGCGGAGGTCTGTGGCGGGCGAGGCTGGGCTGGGGCGCGAGGGGCCAGGCCGACGGGGCGAGGAGGGGACCCGACGAGTACCTATCCTCGTGTAGTACTTCTGTCGACCTTGCTTGTAGAGCCAGGTCCTCTCGCAGTCCTCTTCGCCTGCCCGTGCGCGTGCTAATGGCGTTGTATGGGCAGGCGAAGGTGGTTGCAATATTGATGCCAATTGATCTCAGTGCAGTTTGTTCATTCTCGCTCGTACATTTTCATGACAGTGTTTATAAGGAGACGGACGGGGAGGGAGGGAGAGAGGGAGAGAGAAAGGAAGAGAGAGAGAGAGAGAGAGAGAGAGAGAAAGGAAGAGAGAGAGAGAGAAAGGAAGAGAGAGAGAGAGAAAGGAAGAGAGAGAGAGAGAGACATAGGAAGAGAGAGAGAGAGAGACATAGGAAGAGAGAGAGAGAGACATAGGAAAAGAGAGAGACATAGGAAAAGAGAGAGACATAGGAAAAGAGAGAGACATAGGAAAAGAGAGAGACATAGGAAAAGAGAGAGACATAGGAAAAGAGAGAGACATAGGAAAAGAGAGAGACATAGGAAAAGAGAGATACATAGGAAGAGAGAGAGAGAGAGAGAGAGAGAGAGAGAAAGAGAAGAGAGAGAGAGAGAGAGAGAGAGAGAGAGAGAGAGAGAGAGAGAGGCACAGAGAGAGAGGCACAGAGAGAGAGAGAGAGGGAGAGAGGCACAGAGAAAGCGAGAGAGAGAGAGAGAGACACAGAGAGAGAGATAGAATGCGAGAGAAAGAGAAAGAGAGAGAGAGGAAGTGAGTGAGTAAGTGAGGGAGAGAGAGAAAGAAAGGAAATAGACAAACGGAGTCAGATGCCTCAGCCATGAAGGTTATTATTTGTCACAGGAAGTCAGGGGAAGGGCATCCCTCCTCGGGGGATGGAGGTGGGAGGGGGAGGTGGGGGGGCTTTGTGTTCGCCTCCTCTCGCCTTTGAAGAGAGCCGAAGCAACATACATTCAAGCACTATATTCGTCCTCTCGGGAAGCAGCCCGATCTCGTGGCGTGGGCGAGGGCGGCCTGGTTGGGGCTTGGCATTTGGGTTGTGGGGAACCTTCCGCCGCCGCCGCCCCGGTGCTGTCGTTGGGGTTCCTCTCGCTGCTGTCGTTGGGGTTCCTCTCGCTGCTGTCGTTGGGGTTCCTCTCGCTGCTGTCGTTGGGGTTCCTCTCGCTGGGTTTTTGTCTTTGAGGGCCTCGCTGGCCGGGGGTTCGGTTTTCAACGGGTTCTCTCTCGGTTTGTTGTTCGGATTGCGAACCGTTCGTATTCCTCTCCCCCTGACGTTGAATGTGCATTTTGACGCTGTATTCCTCTCCCCTGACGTTGAATGTGCATTTTGACGCTGTATTCCTCTCCCCTGACGTTGAATGTGCATTTTGACGCTGTATTCCTCTCCCCTGACGTTGAATGTGCATTTTGACGCGAGTGCACCCGCCCGCGCCCCACACACGCCCCAAAATATACAGAATCCGTGCCAGCCGCCGTGACATTTTTTTTTCCCACGGAAACATACCAAATGCTGCCCAGCCTCGTGACCTGGTCGGGTTGGGGGCCGGGGGGGTGGGGGTGGGGGCGCACGGGGGAAGAAACGGAGGGATTTGGATTTTATTTATTTGTTTATTATTTATTTATTTGTTTATTATTTATTTATTTGTTTATTAATTTGTTTGTGTATTTATTTTTGTTTATTTTATTCTTTTGGTCTGGAGGATTTTTTTTACTACTGATTTGGGATACAGGGTTATATTTTATTTGTTTGTGTTTATTTTCTATTCAGAACGCATTGTTGGTCAGTGTTTTTTTCGTTAGAATGCAAGGTTAGCCAGAGTGGATTTTTGTTTTTATTTAGAATGCAGAGTTGGCCATGTTTTTTTTTTTTTTTTTTTTTTTTTTTTTTTTTTTTTAAAATCTAATCTTGGGCAGTGTGATTTTTTTTTTTTTATATATAATTTTCTTCTTTCTTGAATGTGCAGTCTTGGGCAGGGTAGATTTTTTTAAATTTCATTAGATTGCAATGTTGGCTTACTTCGGCCTAGCTTTGTGGCTTGAAGTGGGACCTCGAACGCTACAGATTCCCATGGCGTGTTGCAGTGCATGTCATTCTCGAGGTTGGGATGCCTGGTGAGGACGGCAGGTTGGTGTTGGCGCCCTCTCTCCCTACAGCCTCTCCCTCCCCCTCCCCCCTCCCTACTGCCTCTCCCTCCCCCCTTCCTCCGTCCCTACAGCTTCTCCCTCCCCCCTCCATCCCTCCCTCCCTCCCTCCCCCCTCAGCCCCTCTTTCTAACTGACTCCGATGTGCGCACGGTGTGTGTGTGTGTGTGTCTATGTGTGTTTGTTTGCGTGTGTGTGTGTGTTGGTGTGTTTGTTTGTTTGTGTGTGTGTGTTTGTATGTGTGTCTGTCTGTCTGTCTGTCTGTCTATGTGTTTGTGTTTGTTTGTTTGTGTGTGTCTGTGTGTGTGTTTGTGTGTGTTTGTTTGTGTGTTTGTGTTTGTATGTGTGTTGCGTGTGTATGCATGTGGGGGGTGTTTGTTTGCCAGGCTGTGTTGTCCGTGTCCTGCTGGTGATAGCAAGGCGTCTCCAGCCATTGTTCGTCCATTCACGGGGCGATCAGAGTGAATGCATAATGGATCGGGTCTTGACTCTTTCTCGTTTCGTTCCCCCGTTGGGTACGTGCCGCCGCCGCCACCCTCAGAACTAAGCAAAAAGAAAAGCTTCTTCTCCCTTCTGTGATGTCTGGCTTCCGAGAACTCCCCCCGGTGATGTATGTGACCCTTGCGTGATCGAGAAATGGATCAATAATTCGGACGGGTGCATCGGGGCCCGCGCACATGCTGTGTATGGCTGGCTGTGTGCAGACGCGAGTGCAGATGCACGTGCATCGTGCAGCTGGGCCGGGGGAGACGTCGGCACTAGCCCAGCATGCCATTTAGACGCGGTGTTGTCGCCTCCCACCTGTCTCCTCCTCGCCTACCCAGGTACACGCCGGTGCACGCAGCGTCACGTGGTGTGGCCTGTGAGGCTGCCCCTTCGCCGCCATGTGCGCGCCGCCTTCCTGGGCATCGCCGAAGCACGAGTCGTTCCCTTGTCCCTTGCTTGGCCCGGGTCGTACGCGAGGTGCGACGTAGCCGAAGCACGAGTCGTTCCTTTGTCGCTTGCTTGGCCCGGGTCGTACGCGAGGTGCGACGTGGCCGAAGCACGAGTCGTTCCCTTGTCCCTTGGCTGGCCCGGGTCGTACGCGAGGTGCGACGTGGCCCTCGTCCTTGCGCAGCAGATAGTGTTCCCGGCCGCGTTGCGTCGCCGTTGCCTTACTGCGTCGGAGTGCGCACGCAATTTACCCACGTCGATTCATGAAAGGAAAATATACGATCGCCAATGCGCCGTTGATAGGGGAAGTGCAACCTACCTGGAATATCAATCCGCCGCGGACAAAGGCACATATGGCGCAGGTAGAAGGAGAACTCGGGCGGTCTTTTCTGACCTGGTGTCGAGGGAGGGGGAGGGGGAGGGGAAGGGTAGAGGGGATGACGGGGGAGTGTGGGAAATGTGGGAAATGTGGGAAAATGTGCCCTTTGCGAGCCTCCCACACATCCCGGCTCCCATCCGCCTGTCGTCCACGCTTGTTCAGAAAAGCGCATTGTAACACCGGACTTCACAAATAATTTTGATACTCGCTCATTGTTCTCGAAGTTCACATTGTTATTTTGAACTCGTATTGCACGTCTGTACTCTAACTTGTATATTGCGAAAGGGTGTTTTATATGTGTGTGTGTGTGTGTGTGTATGTGTGTGTGTGTGTGTGTATGTATGTGTGTGTGTGTGTGTATGTGTATGCTTGCGTGCGTGTGTGTGTGTGTGTGTGTGTGTGTGTGTATATGCTTGCGTGCGTGTGTGTGTGTGTGTGTGCGCGTGCGTGTGTGTGTGCGTGCGCGTTGTTGTGAAAGCCTAACTATTTTGGTACAAGTTGGTTCCCTTCTGAACAGTGTATGTGTATAGATAAACATTCGTCGATTATTTTCTCTTATTTTTGCGCCAAACTCGTTTCCCGAAAGCGCACAATTAGGCTCGACTTACAAGCTTCGAGTGAATATAGATATAAGGCTTTTTGCGGCTGGACAGCATCCCTGCTTAGTGTTGCGATCTTCAGTTTTGCGCGCACGCAAGCTCTCACGCCCACACGCTGACTCTATCTATCTATCTATCACACTCACTCTCTATCTATCTATCACACTATCTATCTATCTATCACACAATCTATCTGTCTATCACACTCTATCTATCTATCTATCTATCGATCTATCATACTCACTCTCTATCTATCTATTACACTCTATCTATCTATCTCTCACACTCACTCTATATATCTATCTATCTATCTCTCACACTCACTCTATCTATCTATCTATCTATCTATCTATCTCTCACACTCACTCTATATATCTATCTATCTATCACACTCACTCTATATATCTATCTATCTATCACACTCACTCACTCTATCTATCTATCTATCTATCTATCACACTCTATCTATCTACCTATCTATCTATCTATCTATCTATCTATCTATCTATCTATCTATCTATCTATATATCTATCTATCACACTCACTCTCTATCTATCTATTACACTTTATCTATCTATTTATCTATCGATCTATCACACTCGCTCTCTATCCATCACACTATCTGTCTATCACACGCACTCTATCTATCTATCGATCTATCACACTGGCTCTCACTGTCACGCACAGCCACATCAGCCAGGAGCAGCGTGCTAACCCCGGGTCCCTTGGCCCGCGTACGCGCTGCAGGAGGAATCGTCTGAGCGAAGGGCCGTTCAGAGAGCAGGTGTGCGAGTGTCCGCAGCTGAACACTTGTGGTCAAGTTTAAGCGCAGGTGAACGACGTGAGCGCTACCTGCCATCACGTAGGCTGTGCCACTGTGTGCTAGGGTAGAGCGCTGCCATTGTCTGTCTCGCGCCGGAGGTGACTGGCACTCGTTGGCACCCTGATAGTAACTGAAGACCAGATCCGCCCCTCGCTAGGCCCCCGACCAGGGATCCCCCTCCATGAGCTCTTGCAGAGAATACTGCTCTTCTCCTCTCCCTCCTCTTTTCCTCGTCCTCTCCTATCTTCTCTCTCTACGTTCCCCTTCCATTTCCTTCTCACCTCCCCCATCTCTCTCTCAATTCCCCTTTCCTTTTTCTTCTCATCCTCCTTCTCTCTCTCAATTCCCTTTTCCATTACGTCTCATCCCCATGTCTCTGTCAATTCCCCTTTCCTTTTTCTTCTCTTCCCCATCTCTCTCTCTCAATTCCCTTTTCCTTTACGTCTCATCCCCATCTCTCTCTCAATTCCCCTTTCCTTTTTTTCTCTTCCCCATCTCTCTCTCAATTCCCTTTTCCTTTTTCTTCTCTTCCCCATCTCTCCATTCCCCTTTCCTTTTTCTTCTCACCCCCCTTCTATCTCTCCGTTCCCCCTACCTCTTCCTTCACCTTCCCTTCTCTCTCCGTTTTCTCTTTCCTCAGCCTTGGCCCTCAGGGGACCTACCTCTCTCTGGCTCTGCGGCCGCTGCAGAAGGCCCTCCTCGCGTGTGGGACCTTCTCGGAATGGGAAAGTGGTCGTGGGAGAGCGAGCCAATTACGACACTTGTTTAGGACAGTCGCTTTGTTTGTGTTTTTTGTTTATTTGTTTGTCAGGATCAGTACGGAAATCTGGATCCGTGCGTTCAGTCGGTTTGTTTGTGTTTTGTTTGTTTGTTTGTTATCAGAACGGAAATCTGGATCCGTGCGTTCAGTCGGTTTGTTTGTGTTTTGTTTGTTTGTTTGTCAAGATCAGTACGGAAATCTGGATCCGTGCGTTCAGTCGGTTTGTTTGTGTTTTGTTTATTTGTTTGTCAGGATCAGTAGGGAAATCTGGATCCGTGCGTTCAGTCGGTTTGTTTGTTTATGTTTTTTTTGTTTGTCAAGATCAGTAGGGAAATCTGGATCCGTGCGTTCAGTCGGTTTGTTTGTGTTTTGTTTGTTTGTCAAGATCAGTACGGAAATCTGGATCCGTGCGTTCAGTCGGTTTGTTTGTGTTTTGTTTGTTTGTTTGTCAAG
>NC_091587.1:717403-719903 GCF_042767895.1 Penaeus vannamei | reverse complement strand
GCGGAAGTGATGACTCGCTCGGATTTGTTGTGTCCCGCCGAAGTCCCTCGCATCTGGGGCGGTTCTGGGGTCGCGCGGGGTGGCCGATCCCGCCGAGAAATGTCGCCTTCAGAGGAGTGATCACCGCCTGTCCCCGAGCAACACCTGGGGTCCGACATGCCGCGTGACTGCAGTTGCGGAGCGCAAGATGCTTTATTTGTTTCTGTGCTTGTTTCCTCCGCGTTTCGACGAAGAAGTGTCGATGACGTGCCGCTAAGTATTTCGTGGGATTTCATTGGCTGCTAGGCGATGACGCATTGCTGACGTCATGGGACTCTTGGAGGAGTCATGGCGGCTGGATACGTCAGCTGTGCGCACGTGATGCCCGCGTGGATGTTGACTTCCTATTAATATAATTTATTTGGCCCGTTTCTTTTTTTCGTCCATCTGCGTAAAATGTGGGTTGACGCGTGTCCGTGATAGGCCTTCCCGAATCGACGCGCAGGTCGCCCAGCTTACGACGTAAATATGATAAAGGATGACCAAACTTAGAAAGTAGTTGCCAGAAGCCGCCAGAATTTCTCGAGTGGAGCAGGATTGCGTAGACATGAGCAACGTCGGCCAGAGTTCGTTCGCTATATCTGGTCGTGATCAGCTGGTTGGCGCAGTTACTGTCGAGACGTGGACTAGTGAGGAAGGAGTGTTCGAGTCTCCCCGTGGATATACTTCATTTTCATCTGTGCTTAACGTCAACTTAGCCGATAAATACAGTGAGTGTAAGTGTGTGAACACGTTCTACAGAAGTCTCTCACTCAGGGCGTGAGTAGGTGATCAGTGCACGAGTGATAGCGAAAAGCAAGAGTTTCACAAAGTGATCGGTGTAATTGAAAGTGTACCGGAGTGATCCATTGTCGGGAACAGGGTCCGTTATTGTGTTATTTGGTGCGTGGTCCGGCGGCCGAGCCTCTCTGGCGGTGGTGACGTGTCGAGTGATAAGTAGGCAGGGTCCAGGCTGACCCCTCGCTGCGGGAAGGGCCAGCCAGCCCCACGTCCCTCCGAGGCCCAGCCGGCCATCGTCAGTAATGGTGGCTCGCGGCGGCTGGTGTTGTTCGGAGCGAGTGCTTGGTGGGCCCTTGGAGGGAGGAGCCGCTCGCCCCTCCTCGGCTCCTCCTCGGCTCCTCCACGGTGGCCGGCCGGGAGGAGAGGTGTATCGCGGCGTGACCAACAGCAGGAAAGTTCTCGCGGCGTCGTGGTGTCGTTTGAGCCGTCCGTGTGTGAGGACGTTGGTGACGGTGGGGCAACACAAGGCGTTCCACTCTCCTCCCCGTCCGCACGTGTCTTTTCGTTTTTTTCCTCGTTAATTATGTGGGAAGTTCTCAAGCCCAGCGCCACTTTCTCATCTCGGACGGGCCGGTCCATGCCGAGTGACCGCGGCGAGTGCACTGCAATGTACCCTCCTCCGCCTCCGATGTTCTCACGGTCTCCCTCCTTTTCCTCCCCCGCCCTCGCGCCCTCTCGCCCTCGGGCCGCGGGGCTCATGCTGCGTCTGTCTGTCTGTCTGTCTGTCGTACGTGTTCCTTCGGGTGAGGATGTGCCTCGCTGTGAGTGATGCTGTGTCGGGGCCGCTGTGGAAGGGGGAATGACGCAAGAAACGCGATTCCTGGCGGAGGTGGGATCGGGCGAGACGCAAGGAAACATGTTGACGAAAGTGCTGGGAAAAGAAAATATCTGAGCTGAGTGTAATAAAAGCAGTGACGATGTGCTGGCTGTGGCCATGGCACCGTTGATTAGCATGCGAGATCTGGCCCGTACGAAGCGCCGTGAATGATAACTTACGTCATTGTTGAAAACGTCAGTTAGCCTGCTGCTAAATGTGTGTGTTAGGTAGGTGTGCTGCACTCTGAATTCGACTCAAAAGCAGAAAATAGCCTGCACGTGGTGTCCTCAGAAGAAAGACCCGAAAGCCAGTTCATTGGCACGCGCCGGGACAACAGCGCAGGTACGAGTCGAGTCGCAGGAAACGGCCGAGTTGGAAAATACGTTCCTTAAACCCGGAGAAGCAGCGCCAAGTACGAACTCTTTGTGTACGGAGAGAGTGACGGCATTGTGCCAGCGGTGACGCAATCTGTGCCAGTGATGACGTACTGTGATTATACGTTGTGGCGTGTCAGGAGACAAAGTGATGGTAGTGCACAGTGGTTAGTGGACGCGAGTGTACGTGATCAGACCACGGTGTCGACACTCCGGAGGCGAGGCATCTGAGCGTGTGGCCGCCGCAGGATCCGAAATGACGCCTCATTTCGCGGGAGAAGAAAGCGAATCGTGAAGGTACGGCGGGGGCGATTCGCGTGATGGAGTTACGGAGAGGAGCACGTGACGGGGATGCCACGGCGGGGCGAACTCGTGCGAGAAGCCGTGCACTCAACTCAGCTGTGCTTTGTCGATCCCTGCCCGGGTAGGGGATGTTTTCATTACCCGACACGAGGAACCAACTGAAGCTTTGGAGACACGAGCCAGTTTG
>NC_091587.1:692403-709903 GCF_042767895.1 Penaeus vannamei | reverse complement strand
CACCTGTCCTCGTCATCATTATCATCGTCAGCCGTCATCATCTTCCGTCTCGGTTCTCTTCTCTCTTGCTCAAGCAAGGCGTTTAGCAACTGCGGTTGTTCTTCGTGGTTGGCTGCTTGACAAACTCTTGCATAAGTTTTTCCCTCGCTGGCTCGGCAGCGCGAACGACGTGCGGGCGCCGACGCAACGTCAGGCGGTCAAACGTCTCGTAATATCGGCTTGCTCTAACGCTCCGGCGAAAGGGGGGGGGGGGGCTCTGTATGTCATCGCCGTCCCCCTCTCTCGGGCGCTCTCGCCTCCCGCGTCCACGGATGCTCGGAATAACAGCAGCGGCGCCGGGGCCAGGGGTTGCAGCGGCAAGGTTAGACTTTGGACCCAAGGAAAAAAAAAAGCGGATTGAAGGTTATATAAGGCGTCTTTTCTGCCTTCGAAAGCCCGTGTTGCCGAGTATCTTTCCCGGGATTGATATTAAGCTGACGAGGGTGGGGCTGAGGAACGGACCCGTCGTAGAGGCAGCCTGCAGCCTCCTCCTCCTCGGAATATCGTAGAGTAGTAATGTAGATGATGATGTTGGCCGGTGTCACGTGGTACGCCGCCGTGTTTGGGCGTTCGCGGGTGTCGCTTTCTCGTGCGGGTTAGTAAGTGGATATGCGTGCGTTCGTGTGTCTGTTTGTATTGTTTGATTAGGGTGGTTTGAGTAACAGGCGGCCCGGGTTTTTTTTCCAGGTGAATTGTGTAATTGTTTATACACAATGTATATAACTAATCAGCGTTGACATTCGATCGATTACCGAGACTGGTGGCTATCAAACTCGGGTCTTTTTATCAGTGTTATGGTGGGTGAACTAATCAGCTGGCACCGGGGTTCGGTCGCACGTTATCATTAATAAGCGATAATGTTATGTATTTATTCAATTTTTAAGGTTTTGCTTTTTACATGTGGCATTGGTACGTGCAGATCGGATCGGTTATGCGTGCGTGGCGTCATTTGCTGGAATTATTTAGGGCTTTTTTTTTGGTTCATGCTTAGGAGAGGACGAGTTCGTTTGGGATTTTTTTTTTTTCCTTTGATAACATGGTTGGTTATCTTGTGATCTTGCGACACACACGACATACAAACAACTACCTCCTACCCCTCGTCTGTCAGGCTGTCATTCTCTTTCTCTCTCTCTTTCTCTTTCTCTCTTGTTCTCTCCCCTCTCTTTCTCGTTCTCTCTCTCTCTCTCTCTCTCTCTCTCTCTCTCTCTCTCTCTCTCTCTCTCTCTCTCTCTCTCTCTCTCTCTCTCTCTCTCTCTCTCTCTCTCTCTCTCTCTCTCTCTCTCTCTCTCTCTCTCTCTCTCTCTCTCTCTCTCTCTCTCTCTCTCTCTCTCTCTCTCTCTCTCTCTCTCACACTCACTCTTACACTCTCTCTCTCCCTCTCCCTCTCACTCTTACTCTCTCTCTCTCATACTCCCTCTTACTCTCTCTCTCACTCACTCTTACTCTCTCTCCCTCCCCTCCCTCCTTCCTTCCTTCCTTCCTTCCTTCCTTCCTTCCTTCCTTCCTACCCTCCTTCCCTCCCTCTTCCTGTTTCTCTTTGCCTCTTTCTTATATTTGTTTAAAAATAAAGCTCTTTGTCTGTCTGTTTGGTAGTACCTTAGGCATTTCATTTTCATACGTGAATGATGCAATACGTACTTGCTGTCAAGTACACACACACACACACACACACACACACACACACACACACACACACACACACACACACACACACACACACACACACACACACACACACACACCCTACGTTCCTCCCACCGTTCTTCGTCTCCTGCTTCTCACTTTCCTGCCAGTCGTCCTAGAACGTTCTTGACCTTTGACCCGGCGCCAAGGCCCGTCAGTCGCCGGAGACATTTCGAGGCGGCAGCGCGAGCACCTTTACTCTTCCGCCCTATCTGGCTTTTGTGTTACATCAGTTGTACATGCGTGTGCGCCGTATCCACACGCTACGTTTAAAGCCGCCTGTGCCATCGTTTGTTTCCTTGGTGTGCGTGGGCGGCGTTCTGCATTGCAACAGCTTCCAGAGAGGAGGGATTTATGAATGGAGGCGCTGCATAGCGTTGATGGGCGTGGGTGTAGGTGGGGCTTACCTACGGTTGTGGGAGTCGTGGTAGTAGCGAGTAGAGATGTGTTTAATGTTGGGCGGGGGTAGGTTGGCTGCCCTTAAAGGGGATAGTTGTGTGATGTAGCTTGGTAACAGAGGGCGTGGTCACTGAGCCACGACCAGCGACGGGACATGGGCCTGCGTTTCGTCACCCCACCTTTATGTGCGGCGATGAAAGCCTTGCAGCCTCTGTGTTTTGAACGAGACTTATTTTTCTCGGCTTTGACGCGCGTCGAGGCTCGCGAGCTGTGCTACTTGCATCCGCAGAGAGCCAGGTCCGCATCGCCATGTAGGAGTCGTGGGGTATTACGGTTGTCTTGCTAATGCATATTTCTGTCTGTCTTTCCTTATACGTAATATCCTGTACCGAGAGCGGACCGGAAGAGGCTCCGAACCATAATGGAGAAGATGCATCGCTGCGTGGTTCGTCCGGAAGTCATCTTCGATTCGATTGAACGAAGAATGGATTCGTTTTCAGGACGGACCTTTACTCGCGCAGAGAGAAAAAGAAAACACACGAGTAGACGCCGAATTATTCGTGAGATGATTGCGGTTGACGCGTTTTTGTCTTCACATTCACCATCGGCATCGGCGCCAAGGCCAGCGCAATGGAGCTCCCACACGTCATCCGCTCGGAGAACGTGAATCGGACTGGCCTCTCTCCCCGTGGCCGTTTCAGCCAGCCGAGGGCCATGAATTAGGGTGGGAGACCACAGAAACACAAGCAGATCATCGTGAAATTAAAATGAGAGTCCGACATTACAATTAGCCTCGGGCCTTCGGAAAGTAGAACGGTGGCCTACTTTCTCAACCCTCTCCTCCCCCACCTCCACAGTACCGTTAAACGCGCCAATAGCTGGACACTTTTACCTGCGCTTATCGGAGGCGTTATTTGGCTGGATATTACGAGCTTTCGTTTTTTTTTTATTAGGAAACCGATGACTAGATGAGAATCGGTATAGAAGAACTAGTTGTAAAAATAGCGCAGTCCCCCCCGCTAAGGAGTATGAATGAAAGTAGAAAATACACGGAGAGAAAACGGACCTAAATCACGTAGACTGAGAAAGCGAGTCCATGCATATTGTTGCTGGAATTCTGTTTATTCCATTTCGAAGGACTTTTCTTCCTTTTCCCTTCATCTTTTTTTTATGTAATATCTCTACCTGTAGGCGAGAAATCCGAGACAGATGCTTTGATATAGTTTCACGGTTGTCAAAGGTTCTAAACTTCGAGAAAAAAAGTGAAAGGGGTTGTCGCAAACACTTTCTCTTTCAAGGTCTGTTGGCAGCTTAAATATGATAATTCATCTAGATTCTGTTTGAAAGGCTCAGCTCATTGTGTCTATTAGGGGTAAAATTATTTCCTTTTCCTCCATTGACTGAAGAACTTCAACTACATATGTGGATTATTGGATATTCTTACATAGGTTGACCATTTACTCTCAGGATTATTACTTCAAGGAAGTAGTATAGTAAAACAAGTATATTGAATGAAAGTATACACGGGAATGTATTTGCAAGTTAGCAATAAGGAATAAAACGTACAAAACTAAAAGTAGAACACGAGCAGCTCCAACCTCTAGCCAGAGATATTGTTTTCTATCCCTGTCAAGCAGTCAAATAATTTCTAACCTTTTGATCAGTAAATTAATGATGAGTAAACAGAGTTTCATTTTACATATTTGTGTTCTAAAATGATAAGGAAAATGCTCAGAAAACTTAACTCTTACACTCCTCCATGTGTTCTAAAACAGAGATTGGCTTGCAAGGCTGAAGAACACACACAAAAAAATTAAATTACATAAAGATACGCAAGAAATCAGCTAACACATCTCTGGAAAGTGCAGGTGTTCATTCATGTAACTTTGCCTTTTATAGCCATTGAATATAAGTAAACCGTGATGAAAGATAGCTTATCATATGATAATGCTCAGGAGAGTGTGTTTTCATGTATGTGCTCTTGTTCTACTTTTTAAGTGATGGTAATTTACTTTTTTTTAAATTTTGTACTTTTTATAATTTCACTCAGAGCCAATTGATAAACTTTCTTGTCTCATTTCCAGGTTACACAAGGCTAAACGGAGAGCATTACTCAGGAACTGACAGAAGAACTCTTATCAAGAGACGTGAGAGAGATCATCTGTACCAGAGTGGTCGCAACAGTGAGCAGAGCTTGCTGTGTGAGAGGTGAAGTTGGAGGAGGAGGCATCTAAGCCCACAGTCTTTTATCCAGCGGAGTGAGGCGGCTGCTGTCGGCTGCCCACCCCATCCCTACCCACAACTCTGGCAGGAGGAGAGCAACAGGTACGTTTTACATTTACATCAAGGAGAGCCACTGTTACTCCTTGTGTTGTGCGTATGGAGTGGCCCAGGATGACCAAAAGCGAGACCATGCTTGTAAGACCATGTTTGCGATACAGTGTCTGGCTCCATAGCTTACTGCAGATCCTAATCCCAAAACACAAACACCTGGTTTGTTGTTGATATGAAAGATGCTTGTTTACTAGGAAGAACTAGTTAATTTTTTGGGTTATTTAATTGACAAAGTTTTGCCCTTGATTCACATAGTCAAAACAACACAAGTATCAGAAATAGTGAAGAAGTATCTTATACAGTGCTCAGAAGAGGGGTTGGCATATCCAGGTATAGATGTAAATAAGCAAGAACAGTTTGCTAAAGATGTTAGCATTCAGTCTCATAATTAGGCTTATTTTGTGAGATTACAAAATACGTCCTCTCTTTGACATAGTGAATTCGAGTTATCTAAATGAATGTTACTAATGAACGATGGCAAATCTTAATTTTCAAACTTGGAGATATTGATTATGCAAGAATTTTCCCACCTTATTAAATTAAGCACCACGTAGTATGTTTATTTTTATTTATGATATTCACTTTTTGTTTCAAATCATATGAATAATGAAAGAATAAATATTGATATTATTTGCTGTGAAATGCCCCAAGTTCAGACAAATAACCATTACACATACGTGGATTGCTTTATTCTTTTATTTGAAATGTGTGATTAAAAACATTATAATGTTCTTTCTGCTATGCGAGGCCTTAAATTATTGAAATTGGATTATTAATACATATTTTCATAACACACAGGAAGTCTTCTTTCAAAACACATGTTAGTCATACAAAATCTTATCCACAACCTAATAATTAATAATGTACCCAGGGGAATGTTTTTGTTGGATCAAATGACGCAACATTTCTTGTCCTAATTGGTTACGCACTGATTGGGCATACAGTGACTTGATGAGCTAGTATTGGGTGATGTGTACCGGAATTGTACTTGCTCTGCTCTGCGCTGCAGTTTTCCTATTAGCTTTCACTACTGGTAATGGAGTTTGCCTGTACTTGTCGTGTGCAAATTTAGACTGTTGGATAGCTATACCTTCAGTATGGTTTCTTATTATTGTTTTTTGTTTGTTTCTTGATCCTGTCAAAGGTTGTTTGGCATACTAATGTTTGATTTATATTGTAACTTCTTACGCCAGTCACAACTAACCGCCTGTCATCCTTTCCAGATTGACCGGAGGATGGAGCGCGAGAGCAATCAGCTTGAGACTGGTCCTATCCTTTGTCGCATGGGTTGTGGATTCTTTGGATCCCCAAACACAGATGGACTCTGCTCTAAGTGTTATAAGGACACACTCAAAAAGAAGCAGCAACCACCTTCTACAGTGACTTCTCCCACAGCCTCTGTAGCCCCTACCTCAGCATCTCCAGCACCCCCAGCTTCTACCCTCCATCAGGCTGCCACTGTCGTCACAACCACAGGCCAGCCGACCGTGCCCACCCTAACACAGGTTTGTGGATGACAGTTTTTCAGAGTTTGGCTTCAGGAAAGAGTCAGTGTCTTTATTTAGTTTGATTGTGGTTTGATTTCACTTTGTATTATGCTACCTTGTGTAATGAAAAAGAGAAACAAAGAATATTTACATTTAATAGACACTTTCAGCCACAGTTTTTAAGATTCTATTCAAATTAAATAAACTTTTTAATTGGTTGTATAGTACATGGCAGGCAGGATCTATAGAATATTATTTGTAGGGAAATTTTTCCTGAAGGAGAACACTAAAAATCAAGAAATAAAATTCAAAGGGCATATTTCTGCTGATGTGCTAAAGAGAAACAGCTTTTAAAATGACAAAATTGGTACTGAAAATGGTGTTTTTAATGTTTAAAATAATAGAAAAAGGAGGAATAGCAAATGCCATATACTACTTTTTCTGATATAAGCACTTACCGCTCAAATGGGCAAATTCAAACTAAAGAATTATTTTTAAAAGTAAGATTATAGATATGATGCTAAAATGCCATCTGAATTTTCTCAGACTTACTATGTTAGAATCTTTATAAGATTATTAAAGTTATGCACATGTACTTAATACTTAGTAAGATTCTTTTGGAAGGATTTAAAATGTAAAATCTTTTGTTCTTTTGCATTGGGTGCAGAAATATAGATTTTTACTTTTTTTTCCTCTTACTGAATACATGTAAACATTGTTTTTTCACTATAAAAGATTGCTTAGTATGATATTTGCTTTGTTGCTTAGATCCACATGTTTCTGGCTATTTGTATGTATGTAGATAAAGGTATATTTTAAGGTTGGGAATAAAAGGAGTTAAATGTTTGTCTTGATGTGCATCACACTTTTTTGCAACATTCAACTAAATCACAGGTTCCTTTCCAGGTGGCAGGTGTACCAGGAACCCCAGAAAAGTGTGAAACCACAGAGGATGCAGGAGCATCGGCTGCGGATGGTGCAGAAGCAGACATTGATGCCAACAGTCCGGACAAGGATGGAGCCAAGAAGAAGAAGAACAAGTGTCAGATGTGCAAGAAGAAGGTTGGCCTCACAGGTAAGATCATCCTGAGGAGAAATAAGAATGGTAGATTAGACAGTAGTGTAGTAGAATAGTTAGAAGACACATGCAGTGGAGTTGAGAATGGATGCATACAAGTAAAAGATATAAAAGAGAATCGGGCAACTACATAATGCTGGAGATGTATTTTTGGCATTTTTTTTATTGAATCTTCTTTAGATTAATTAGAATTCTGATGAAGATTTAATGAAAACTAATTTGTAACATCTCTTGCATTGGAAAATTACACATTCTCATTTATAACTTTTGTCCTTTTGTCACAATGAACTCTGTTCAGAGATGCATACCAGTGGGTGGGTATTGAAGATTTTGCTCAGAGTGAAGGAAATTCTTCAAAAGAGAACAGGTATCCTGGTGATTGGACAACCAGGGATGCTATTACTTTTTAAGGACACTTGCAAATTGCAAAAAGACTTACCATATACTGGTCACATTGAAGAGATCCTGCCTATCTTTCTGTTTGGCAAGTGGGGTACTGCAGTCAGTCAGTTGAAGTAGATTTGGGAATACATAAATTGTTTATTGAAAATACCAGAAGTAATAGGAAAATGTAGGTATAATTTACTTCAAATTAGCTTTGTGTACCATGTAAGCTAGTAGAACATAAAGGTAGTCTTTATTAAAGAAAAAAGATAATGAAATATTATCTTTCAAAATTCTTGTCAAGAATATTGCATCCCTCCCAACTTCAGAAACAAACCTTTGATGTCAAATACATTATGACCTTAAAAAGCACGTGCTTGTCAGTGCACTGATTATAATAAACAAAAATTTAAACAAGGAAGACTTGAAAAGGAAAGAAGAATGGAAAATGTATGGAATGATTTAAAGAAGAAGACGTCCATTAAAGGTTTGGGCATTTGTCAGCATCTTTTAAAGTGTTACTAAGTTGACGGTAATAGCCTTTAAATTGATCATTTTGTTGGTGACCGGATGGACTTTGGTAATGTGAGTAGATGTAAGTAAATAGATCTGGTGTAGAACCAAACAACTAAATGCACAGACAGTGTAATATTAGAAACAAGGATGTGACTTGACAAATATTGCCTGTTCCAAAAATAAATACTTGGAATGTCTGAGCATTAGTTTACGGGGAGACTTGTGTAGATTTCTTCATTTGAAACTTCATTATACAGTGGGTGTAGGGTTGTATCTGAATGAGAGTTCTAATGTTCTGGTAGGAAATGGAAATATTAACTGCCATACAATGTTAGTAGTAAATTGATTGGGTTATTTTTAACAGTGTCATGTCATTATGTCAAGATGGGTTTTTCCACTTCTGACCTGAATCACTGAATGTAAGACCTTCTAGTAGTAAACACATCATTTTTGCATGTATGCAAAGTCAATAAAAGGAAAGAAAAACAAGCACTGTTAAGATTTCCATTTGATAAGGGAGTGCTTTTGAATTCTCTGGGGGAAATAGAAATATGGGAGAAATAGTGATGGTTTCAGGGGTGCTGTATCATCTGGGAGGGAAGAAAATACTTCAGATTAGTGTGTGTGTGTGTGTAGGATAGTAAAAATGCATGTGTATATGTAGTTTAGTATAAAGCTTTGAAATGAGATATCCTATATTCTCATGACAAGGTTTTTACGAGTATACCACAAGGTTTCCTCGGTGTACTCTTTGTTCAGAAAAAAACTGAAGACCATTTAAATGATTCATTGAAATTTCATTTCATTCATTTCATCATGTATTTGGTCAGCTCAAGTTTGAATCATTAATTTAACAATACACTATTTTAATTAGTAAATTAAAAGTGACTTCAAACAACGGAGAAAAGTTTTTGCCATTATACTTTACTCTTTCATGTCATGCTTCATCCAAGGACCCAATTGCAAGTATTGATAGCATAATGTTCGAAGTGAAAATTATGGGGATCATAATGGAAGTGAAGGTAATAATATAGTTTAAGCTTGGAGATCATAATATTGATTGTGAATTTCTTTCTGACAGGTTTTACATGCAGGTGTGGAGGCCTTTTCTGCTCAGTGCATCGCTACAGTAATGAACACCACTGCACGTTTGACTACCGTGAACATGGAGCGGAAGAGATCAGGCGGAACAACCCCGTCATTAAGGGTGAAAAAATCCAGAAGATATGAAGACACCACTAGACGGCCAACAGTCGAGCCCCACCTCACCCCAGCTTAGGTCGCTAACAATGAAGGAAGAAAGGAAGTGAAAAGAGTCGTTAGATGACTTGGATCATAGGGTGTTATGGTCATGTCAGGAGTTAACAAGTTTTGATTTTTCCTTTTTCTTCTATGAATATATTTGGAAATAGGCACATTTGTATACTAGGGTTACTGTAATATTTTTGACAGGGGATCTGTCTGCAGTGATCATGCTGGAATTTTTGAGTTGTGTTGGTTGGCTCTGCTGTGTTGTGTGTTTGTGTCTGCGTGGGGGGCTGTAGAAACTGTTGTTGCTGGAGGTCCCGCCACTTGTGTCTAGCATTACCTCATCATTTCACTACTGTCATCACGTCATAATCATTACTTTCATAGTCATATCTCATGTGTCACCATCATCCCATCAACTTGGCATCCTCATCCATCACTTCACTGTCTCATCATATGTCGTCTAGTATGTAGGGAAAACTTACCTGACGGATGCCTTGGCACAAGGTCTTGTTGGGCAGAACTCATATACTGCGTCCTTGAAAAAAATAAGAAAAAAAATTGTGGTGTTCCTTAAAGGGCAGATCCACTACATGAAGTGTACTTGCTCTAGTTAACTGAAGGGTAAAGAAGAATAAGTTTAACCTGTGTAACAAATATATGATGCCCACTTCTGACCCTCGCAGCCACTTGCTGTGCGTATCTTCAGATCCGGACATCGCCCTCCTGGGTCAACAAATGGCCTTAACTCTCCATGCCACGCCACTTCTCCAAGTACCACCTGGGCAGGCCACTGAAACAAAAACTTTTGCTCGGAATGGTTTGTGGGATTGTGTGTTAACTGGCGCAGCCTCCTCAAGGTCTGTTGGCCCAGTCGAAGTGATGCCTTACTGCAAGTGACATGTGAGCCAAGGATTCTTTGATCCCATGTTATTATGCACTTGGACTTAACATATAGATGGGCTTTCAAGCCTTTTGTACCAAGCGTATTAAATTAATAATTACTGCAACATTTGTAGTGGCTATGAGAAATGGACAAAAAATGAGGTAGCCTTGTTTGTATGTGTGTGTATGAATGATACTTACCTCTAGGGCAATTGTGTTAGCATGTGTGCTATTACTCTTATTATCATAACTTCAAATGTAAAAACAGCTCACTTACCACTTGGGATTCTTATGGGGAAAATGCCTCTTGTAGGAACTTGTCTGTCCTTACATCAGTGTCTTTATATTGATTGAGCTATGGGGGTTTCCTTTGTTTATGATCCTCAATACAAGCTCTGTGCATTATTATCTTACACTTGATATGCACCTCAAACTGATGGAGTAAAATTATTTGATTTTTTTTGTAAGAAGCGTTTCTCTTGTTTGTGTTTTTATTGCCGTAGTTGGTGCTTATACAGAGTAGCAGACGTATTGAACATCACAGTTTTTAATGAAAATAAAGGTAACTGGCAAGCTCCTTACAAATGTTGTTGTGATGCCCTTTGAAAGCCACGCCATGTTTGCTCCTTCCATTTTAGTGTTTAGTTTTATGCCAGTCCAATGGCATCTTGTTTGTGAGGAGTTTGTTTCTTTGCTTTATAACTATTCCCTCTTGATTACCATTATTATCAATAGTCATTGTTACTATATACGATTTGTAGTCAAATATGTCCTGGTGTGCTCAAATAAATGGGTACAGCTAACTATGAAAGTGTTTCATTGTTCTTCCTTGTTGAGCAGAACTATTAGCTGAATAATAACACTTTAATCATATGGACAATAAAAGCTGCCTTTTGTAAAGGACATACTGTCTAGAGTATTTGTCTTTACCCCGTCAGTGACGGGTATGGGAATAGCCGTCAGGATGTATTTGGGTATTATGTCATATGGCATCATGCTTTGCTCTACTGAGCAAGTGGGCAGGCCAACTGTTATCAGCACAAACCCAGCCAGAAGGTTTTATCTGTCGTGTAATGTTTACATCACAGAAAATTCTAGCCCCTTCAGTGATAGGGTTAATGACCAATGTTTAATATATCTTTTTATCATCACTTATATAAAACTTCCACTGATGATATTGGTACAAAATAAAACAGGTTTAAAAATAAATTGTCAATTAAGTTGTACAGATGGTGATCTAGTTTTACTAGAAAGTTCATCATTCAGTTAGATGGTTTAATGTGATCTTCTACACACATTTTTAAGAAATACCCCAAATATCTTTTTAAACTGTTTAGATTAAAAACCAGTTAAATTTTTGTGAAACTAGTTTTTGTCAAGAAAGTAGACCTTTGAAAGTGACGGTCCTGTTAGATGCTTCTTAGATATGATATTACTTTTGTTTTCTCCAATTAGAGAAATTAAAAGGCCATTGTGTCCCTTCTATAAAATAACAACAATGATTAATGAAAGAGATGAGAAAACACAAAAAATGTATGAATTTGTTTTGGGAAGCTAAGAAGAATTTCATTGTGGTAGCAGATGGTCTTGGGATGTGTGGGATTCATGTCAAACAAATGCAAAAGGAACAACGAAGGGAAGAACAAGAAAGCATGAATATGCCAAAGGCCTCTTTGCGTTATTGCTTCTTCAGGGCAATAAAGTGAAAAGACCTTCAGCATATTCATGTGTTTTCTATGTTCTTCCCTTCATTGTCCCTCTTGCAAACATAGTATTTGGATGTTCATACTTAAAAGCACTGTACACCAGCTGTCTTAATAGACTGATAAGTCATCAAGTATTCCTAGACAATTGTGCAGATTTCTGCTCGTCCACCAAAAATCCTAAAGATTAATATTGCTATTCTGAGAGGATTTTTTTATATTATCGCCTGTGACAACATTATAGTGTTATTTAGCATGAACCTCGGTTAAAACTGCAATTAGTTTTCAGGTAGGTAGATATATCCAACTCAAGGTTTATGAAATGTCACAGAAGATGGCTAATTAAATATAGACTTGAATGTTAAACTGAATGGATTGTAAGTTATACTTTCTTTATTCAAAAAATTGGAGAAACCTTAACATTAGGTAAGGGAGGTCCATTTATTGTTGGTTATAACTATAACATTAATCAAGAACTGGTGCTTATAATGATTGCGTAGTCATTATTTGTTGAGAGGAATGAAAACTTGTATTCATGAATGAGTGATAATTTTATAATAATTTTATAATACACATATGATAGAGATATATTGACCAAAAGATGGATACTTGTATATACAGTGCTTTGATATCAGAGAAAGTGGTCTTGAAATCTGATAAATCATACAAAAAGTGGTGTTGCCAGTCTGGTATTTGCTTTGCCTCATTTCCATAGGTTTTTTTAGTCAGCTAATGCTGTGTGACCATTTAATATATTTACTATAAAACTTCAAAGAGGTTCAGGTGCCATTTTATTGAATCAGTAGCTGCTTGGTGTAAAAGGGGAATTTAGAAAGTGAAATACCTCTTTTTAAGCTTTCTTCCAATCGAATCCCACAAGTTTTAAACCTTTTATTCAGACTTTCAAGAAATGTTAGAAAAGGGGTTCAGAAAAACTGAGAATAGTATATTTTTTTGTGTATGTGACTAAGTGAGATAAACTGTGTAGCACATGATTGCTCATTATCTAAACGTTGATAAACTAATCAACTGTTTGGGAGAAACAACTAAACATTAAGGGAATGAATTTATGGATAGAAAACATGCCTATTTTATGTAGCAGTTGATGCAGAGTTTACATCAAATTGTAAAAATGAATAATGCTCCAAAGAAGTTATATATAGACATCTGGAGCTGGATTCACTAATGCTCTTGCGATGGGAAAATCACTGGTATCTATAGTTACCTTGATAAACAGATAGTGGTGGTATTCACTAAAAACTTGTCATCAGAGTTACCCAGATAAAATTTACCAATGGTCAGAGTACTGGCAACTTCTGGGAAGATGATGCCATCACGTGCAATCTCATCCAAAATCAATATTTAAGCAAAGTTTTTGGTTTGGTTTTATACTTGATATAATTGGTATGATGGCAAACAGATGTCACAATATGGACATAGCGAAGAAATGCAAATTTCACATTTAAAAAGCAGGAATAAAATCCACATGAATTTTCGTCAAATTACAGGTAGACATAGGCCTAAATTAGACTTCAGAGTGCATGGACTGGTTATTTAAGTGAATTCTTAAAGAATTGTTCTCTGAATTATTGCAAATTCTATAGAAAAAATTGCCTTGCTGATATATAAACAAGCAATGCCAATGTTCAATGAATATAACAACTGTGTCTGTCAGCATTTTGGCAAAGGGCAACAAACTCCAAAGCACATGGGTAAGAATGAGCTTGAAATATGTCCTTTATTTGACAATAGATGGTGATGATTAAAAACTGTGTTTGGATCGGTTCTTTGTCTGACAATGATGAGATATATATAAATAAATAAAAGCTGTTTAGACTGTTTCTTTAGACTGTTTCTTTGGTTTGCTGTTAATAATGATATATTAATACAAGAGTATTTATATTGGTTCCTATGTATGCGATAAATAGCCAGAGAAGACTATTAACATCCCACATGATGGATCTTTTTTCTACATAGGCTAAAATGGTGTTTTAGATGTGACAATGATTTTTAAAATCTCAGTGTGTCTAGTTCTGTTTACATGTTTGGTGATTGGCTGAAGGAATTGAAAAGATTATGTATGGCGCTCCCTGAATGGTAGAATTGCTATAATAGAGCTCTCTACTAGCTACCGTTAGGATGAGTCGATTTATGATTGTAACTCAGTCGATGCCGGTTACCACTTTGCTATCACAGGTGAAGGCAATGGTAAATGACGGCTGGTAAATGCGTTACGATTATATGTTAGTGAAGTCTGTTTTTCTCAATTTTGCACTTGTAACATCCAAACATCTGCTCAAACTGTTTAAACCTATTCCTTCAACACTAACTTTTTATGCTCAAGCATTTGAATGTATAAAAAAAAAAAAATAACATCAATCCCTTATGAACAGGAAAATATGCAGCATTTATTACATGGGTGTATTATCCTTTTTGCTTATGAATTTGGAATTAGTTGAGGAACTGCAGACATTTCCTTTAATCTGATCACTACCTCAAGAAGACACAAATATTTAAATTATATGTAAAGAAATAACTCAGATAGAAAGATACAGTCAGTGCAGTCACTGGGGAAACACTGTCTGTCTAAAGATTTTAGATTGTGATCTGTGCTTAAAATCAACATGAATTACTAAAAGTTTAATGTCTTGTAGATAAGGTGCTCGATGAATTATATATCAGTATCATTTTGAAGCTCTAATTCTGAAAGAAATATTGACTATATACCTTTATTTATATCTTCAAAATATTATTTACATCAGTGTGAAGTATACACTTGCTCAGTCATAATCATGCAATAATTGTTCTTATTCAGTGGACAAAATGTTCCTGAACATCTTGGAGAAGACAGACTTCAAGAACTCCTTTTGCGGGACCATCTTCAAAAAAGCGGATAAATTAAGGAAGCTACTGTGGCATTTCCCTGCTGTCCACTACTAGGAAAGTCCTCGATTAAGTCCTCCTCAAACGACGTCTTCCCAATGCTAAACAAATTCTACCAGAGTTGCAGTATGGTTTTCACTGAGGTAATAGCACCTTTGATATGATTTTCGTAGCCAGATAATTGCAGGACAAGGCCAGAGTACATGTTCCTTTGCACTTCATCTCCTAAGAAAAACTTTGCTAGTACCTGCAGGAAAACCGTGTGACAGAACGTAGATATGTTTAGATTGCCTCAGCACCAACGTCCGAGCACTCCTTGATGAAAGGAATGGTTAAGTTGCTTCATCTGCCTTTTCCATCCAGACAGGAGTGAAACAGGGTTGTGTTTGGGCACCAGTGCTCTTTGCCTGGATATCCCACACCAGACACCAGCCCAACATCAGACGCCATCAAATTCTGGGTAGAATTGAGTCAGCTGTCTTTGTGTCAAAATTAAATGTCTGATCGTTCCTGTGAATGGGCTCCAATATATGGATGACAATGCTGTTCGTAGATATGAACTCAACCTTTAAATAATTGTGAACAGTTGGGACTCTGCCTATGAATCTTTCAGCCTCAGAGAGAACAAGAAAATTAATATTACAGCTGCTGCTTCTACTACTGCTGCTGCTGCTGCTGCTGCTGCTGCTGCTGCTGCTGCTGCTGCTGCTGCTGCTGCTACTACTACTACTACTACTACTACTACTACTACTACTACTACTACTACTACTACTACTACTACTACTGCTGCTGCTGCTGCTGCTGCTGCTGCTGCTGTTACTATTACTGCTGCTGCTGTTACTACTACTGCTGCTCCTGCTACTACTACTGCTGCTGCTGTTACTACTACTGCTCCTGCTACTTCTACTGCTGCTGCTGCTGCTGTTACTATTACTGCTGCAGCTGCTGTTATTACTACTACTGTTGCTCCTGCTACTACTACTGCTGCTGTTACTACTGCTGCTGCTCCTGCTCCTACTACTACTGCTGCTGCTGCTGTTACTACTACTACTGCTGCTTCTGCTGTTACTACTACTGCTGCTGCTGCTGTTACTACTGCTGCTGCTGCTGTTACTACTACTGCTGCTGCTGTTACTACTACTTCTATACTACTACTGCTACTAGTATTAATACTGCTCCTACTACCACTACTAATACTACTGCTACTACTAGTACTACTACTGCTGCTGCCTCTACTTCTGCTACTTTTGCTACTACTACTACTACTGCTGCTGCTGTTACTACTACTTCTATACAACTACTACTACTAGTATTAATACTGCTCCTACTACAACTACTAATACTACTGCTACTGCTACTACTACTACTGCTGCTGTTACTATTACTACTATTTATGCTACTACTTCTACTAATACTACTGCAGCTACAACTGGTGCTACTACTACTACTACTACTACTACTTCTGCTACTATTATTACTGGTACCACTACTACTAATACTACTTCTGCTACTACTGCTACTGCGGCTACTACTACTGCTGCTGCTATTACTACTACTATTACCAACTAATACTGCTACTACCACTACGACTTCCACTTCTGCCACTACTAACACTACTGCTGCCATTACTGCTACGCCTTCTACTGCTACTAATAATAATGATAATGATAATAAACACAATGATAAAACTAATGATAATATAGATGATAATGATGATAATATGAATAATATTGATAATAATATCAATGATAATGATAATCTTTTTAATAATGATAATGATAATCTTTTTAATAATGATAATGAAAAAAATAATGATATTAGTCATAAGAATAAGAATAATACTAATTTCAACAGCAATATTGTTAATAATAATGAAAATATCAATAACAATGATAATGGTATAATAGCATTTGGCATAATGATAATGATGGTGATAATAATGATGGAAGGGACAATAATAATGTAAATAATAATAATGATAACAATAAAATTTTAATAATGATTTGATAATGATTATTGATTATATCTATAGTGATATAATGATGTCCATGATTATGGTAATGATAACAGTAATGATAATGATTATAACACTGATTGTAATGATGATAATAATGATAATGATAATAATTATGACACTAATAATAAGAAATAATGATACCATTAATAATAGTAATGATGATAATCAAGATAATGCAACTAATAATAGTAAATCTGATAATGAAAATAACAATGATAAGGATCACAATAATGATAACAATAATGATAGTAATAATAATAATAATAGTGACAAAAATATAATAGTAATAATAATGATGATAATGATAATAATAATAATAATAATAATAATAATAATAATAATAATAATAATAATAATATAGATAATAATGATATAGATAATAATAATAATAATAATAATAATATAGATAATAATAATAACAAAAAAATAATAACTAATAACAATAATAATAATGATATAAAACTATGATAGCAATAACAGTAATACCAATAGTGACAATAATAACAAAAGTGTTGATAACATTAGCAATAAGGATGATAATAATAGCACTGGTAATAATGATAGTAATATTGATTATAATTGTGGTAGTAGCAGTACTAGTAATGATAATGATAATGATGATAATGTTGATAATGATGATGATAATGAGGAGGAGGATGAAAATAATGATAGTAATGATAATGATAACGATGACAATAATGATAATTATGAGGATATAACATATATAATAATAAAACCAATATCAATAATATTAAACTTTAAAATGATAATGATGATAGTGAAAATAATAATGATGATAATGATAGTAATAATAACAATAGTAATAACAATAATGATAATACTA
>NC_091587.1:682403-687403 GCF_042767895.1 Penaeus vannamei | reverse complement strand
TTGTCGTTTTTAGCTTTCGTGTTCGTGATTCGGGTCCTTAGTGAGGGTCGGAATGATAGGTTTGGCGAGAGGCAGTTGCGAAAATAGAAACGGAGGGAAAATAGTCTTTCGCGTGTTTTTCGACTCGGGTTTTTAAGTTTCTGAGTTTATATGTATCTGAAATTTATTGCAGTGTTAATGCAGGGAATTAAAGTTAACAACTCATGTAAAGAATAAGCCAGTTCTTTTTTCTTTACAATTCTTATGGATAATGTTTGCGTATTAGTGGAACTATATATAACCTGGAAATCATCTATTAGGATACAGTGATTAATATACTCGAAGCTACTACTATAATCAGTGTCAATATCTTAATCATTTTTTATATAACATAGTCTTCTGTACTGTGTAAAACTACCAACGGACACATAAACTGTACATATCCACTGACACTTCTCCATTTTACAATTCTAAATATATCTCCACCTTATGCCTTGTTAAGCAGGTGTTCCATATCTTCTTCTGTCATTTGCAGGATGCGCTGCTTGTGTGCTTTCTCGCTCCTCCTTCTGGCCTCCGCTACGAATGCCAACTGGGTAGGTGCTCCTCCACGTGCTCTCTTTATCACAGAAGAAATATATATGCTCAAAGCAACAGGAACAACGAAGGGAAGGGCAAGAAAACACACGAAAATGCCGAAGGCCTTTTCGCTAATGCTTCGTCAGGGCATTAGCGAAAAGGCCTTCGGCATATTCGTGTGTTTTCTTGCCCTTCCCTTCGTTGTTCCTGTTACAATCTGTTCATCATGAATTCCACATACGCTAAAAGGAATTTCGATGATATATCTTTTTAATTTTATTGATTTTTGATATTTTAACACATATTTTTCTTTTTTTTCTATTGTGATTTTGTCATTCATTGCAGGTAGAAGATGTCGTCGGCCATGTGGGCGGGATGTTCCACTCCTACGAGGAACCGCCGTTCTCAGTCGACGCGAGGCACGCCGTGAGTACCTCCTGAGGGTTTCTGTTCTGAACCTGACGAAGAGACACGAGATCTAGCGCGTCTAAATAACATTTGCCGTTTGAACCGTATTCATGTTGACAAACGTGGAAAGGTATGAATGAGAACGAATACATCTCTTGTATTGTAAAGATAATCGTTCTCATTCCATACCTTTACACATTTGTTGTTTCTTTAATCAGTTTCGCTAATAAAATTTCCAGCTTATGATTGAATAACATTTGCTGTTTCTTTAATCAGTTTAATAATGATTTTTTTTCTCCCAGGGCTACGAGGAGCGAACTTATCCGGCCAAGAAGTGGGTTTGTTCGAAGGAGGAATCCGATGACGGAACCCAGATCATGGAGCATCTTTTCTGGCGTCTCTTCCGCTACATCGACGGCGAGAACGTGCAAGGTGAGAGCTCCTGCATTTTCTCTCTTGCCTATTGATACACGTCAATGGTTGTCTCCTTCTTGCATTTAGAAATACGTTAATGGTTGTCTCCCTCTTGCATTTAGAAATACGTCAATGATTATCTCCTTTGCACTTAGAAATACGTCAATGATTATCTCCTCGCATTTAGAAGTACGTCAATGATTATCTCCTTGCATTAAAACTGTCAATGATTTTCTTCTTTCATTTAGAAATGTCAATAATCATCTACTTGCATAAAACACGTCAGTGATTATCTCTTTCTCGCAATTAGAAATACGTAAATGCTTTTCTTCTTTCATTTAGAAATGTCAATAATCATGTACTTGCATAAAATACGTCAGTGATTGTCTCCTCGCAATTAGAAATACGTCAATGCTTTTCTCCCTCTCGCATATAGAACACTCCAGCACCCTGGCCCTGTATTTTGAATTTTGAAACATTGCCGTCAAGTGTCTGGGAAATAGTCTCTGAAACTTCACATTTAGTACTTCAGTTTGAATAAATAAGGATTTTTTCATACAACTTTTAGCGAGACAAGTATTTAGTGGGTCGTGTTGGTCTAACTGGTTGTTACTAAAGATAGTTTCTTACATTCCTCAACTTTTCATTTGCTACCATCCTCAGGGTCTTACAGTAACATGCTGCCAGGATTGCTTGCTTCCGACTGAAATCGAAGTAAAAAAAATACTGGTGGTTTATTCGTGAAATGTTGTCACATCTATTTCTCTCCTAAAAAAAAACGGAAATTAACATATGCTCATTTGTAAAACGTTTATTCTGTATCATACTCGTTAGTTTAAAAAAGGACTTTGGTACATTATTCGCGGATTATTATATTCCTTTCTCACCTAAAAAACGGAAACAAACATGATATTTGCCAAACGTTTAATTTGTATCCACCGTTCTTGAACTTAACCTAATACCATTTCTCCTACTTCTCTGCTCTTTCCTTCGTTATCTCCTCCCCCTCTTTCCCTCCTACCCCTCCTTCCCCTCCCTTCCTCCCCCCACTCTCTTCCTCTCCTCCAACCCTCCCAATACCCCCCTCCCACCCCTACCCCCCATAGCAAATTTCGCCACTCCGACATCGCGTCCATGTATTCGGTACTAAAAAAAAAAAAAAATGTCTTCCACAGAGGTCAAGATCCCAATGACAGTGCCTGTGACCACGGAGTTCACCGCCCTCCGCGAGATGAACAGCTTCAAGATGTGCTTCTTCATCCCCGAGAAGTTCCAGAACAACCCGCCCACGCCCACCAACGCCAAGATCGCGGTCACTCTTCGCCCGGAGATCACCGTCTTCACCAGGTATGAGATACGTTTTTAATTGTTTTTTTTTTTCTTTTTTTTTTTTTTTTTTTTTTTTTTAGGGCGTTTACGAATGAAAAATATTTGACTAATCGGGGTAAAGTTTTTTAGTTTTTCGGATATTTAGGGTGTTTATCAATGAAAAAAAATATTTGATTAATCGGGGTAAAGTTTTTTATTTTTTCGGATATTTAGGGTGTTTATCAATGAAAAAAAAAATATTTGATTAATCGGGGTAAAGTTTTTTATTATGTTTTTTTTTCGGATATTTAGGGTGTTTACGAATAAAAAAAAATGATTAATCGGGGTAGTAACGGCATTTAGGGAGTTGTTTGTTTCGTTCAAAAAAGAGTATTTTTAATAGTCATTTTGAGGTCATTGATCTTATTACTTAAAAAAAATTATGGTTTAGTATTTTGTATTTTTGGTCACATTTTTAACTCTTTACCTGTGATGTGATTCTGATAATAATAATCATCTGATATTTATTTTCTTAACAGGCAGATAGGCAGTTACACCGGATATATGTGTTTATGACATGGTGGAATCTTAATGACACAGTGAAACCCTTAACATAGATTCATTTGGTTCATCTTAAACTCTCCCTAAGTTTTAAGCCTCCCTTGTGTTCTTAATTTCATCTTAGTTATAAACGCCACTTGATAGAATTCAATCTCAGTTGTTAAAGGCCACTTGATGGAATTCCATTTCAGTTGTAAAGGCCACTTAATAGTATTCCATTTCAGTTGTAAAGGCCACTTGATAGTATTCCAAGTTTTTATTTCATTTCATCCGTGTTGTAAAGGCCACTTGATGGAATTCAATCTCAGTTGTTAAAGGCCACTTAATAGAATTTCATCCGAGTTATAAAGGCCACTTGATGGAATTTAAGTCTCCTTCGCAGGACCGTCGGAGGATACATGACGACCGCCAGCGACTGGTTGAGCGAGGCCGCGTCCTTGTCCGAACTCGTGGAGGCCGACGGGATAAAAGTCTCGCTCGTCCACATGTTCTGGTGAGTCTCTTTGGCTTCGTTCGGACGAGTATTTGGTTTCGTTCGTTCGAGTAGTCATGACTTTGTTTGTTCGAGTAATTCTGTCTTCGTTCGTTCGAGTAGTCGTGGCTTCGTTCGTTCGAGTAGTCGTGGCTTCGTTCGTTCGAGTAGTCGTGGCTTTGTTTGTTCGAGTAATTCTGCCTTCGTTCGTTCGAGTAGTTATGGCTTCGTTCGTCCGAATAGTCCTTTCTACGTTCGTCCGAGTAGTTATGGCTTCGTTCGTTCGAATAGTCCTTTCTACGTTCGTGCGAGTAGCACTGGCTTCGTTCGTTCGAGTTTTTGCGAGGGCGTCGCAGGAGCGTTGTGTTCTCGTCTTTAAAAAAAGTGTCACAGAAACACGATATCCTCAAGGTCACGGGCACTGACCTTTGCTCAGGTTCTATTCCAGGTCATTGACAAGGACACACGTAGCATTATTGACATTATATAACCACTTGTGCGGGGCAATGCTGGCGTCGTGTGGGCCGTCGCCAGCCTTGCGTGTCTCGAAGTCATGGCCAAACAAGAGAAGGAAATATTAGCAGTAGCCTTTTGCGTGGATCGTGACTCACCTCCCACGAACGCTTGCAACCCTGGACTCAGAAATATCTTCTCCTAATATTCGGTTATTATTATTATTACTACTACTACTACTATTATTATTATTATTATTATTATTATTATTTGTTTATTGTTATTATTATTATTTTTTGCTAGTTGTCACCTCCCTATACCTTCTCCTCCTAACATACGTTGATATTATTTTGTTTATTTATTTTTATTTTTTTATTTTTTTATTTTTTATTTATTTATTATTATTATTATTATTTTTTTTTTTTTTTTTTTTTTTTTTTTTTTTTTTTTTTTTTTTTTTTTTTTTTTTTGCTAGCTGTCACCTCTCTTATCCCTCCCCCTTTTTATGAATATTTTTTCCCGTGTTCTATTCTATACGTCTTATACTCACAAAGAAATTGTATGGAAAGGATACCTTAGGTGTGTATATATAATGATTGAGTTGTGTAGATGCATACTAGATAAAGGACAATCTCACCTATATATATTTTGAAGATGAATTACTGCTAAAGGACAGAATCACCTATACATATTTTTAAGATGAATTATTGCTCAAGGACAGAATCACTACATATTTTTAAGATGAATTATTGCCAAAGGACAGACTCACCTATATATATTTTTAAGATGAACTATTCCGTATATCATTATAGCCCCTTCTCAACAC
>NC_091587.1:664903-669903 GCF_042767895.1 Penaeus vannamei | reverse complement strand
CCTCCTTATCATCGTCTTTTTTTCACCTTATCATCGTCTTTATTTTTTTTCACTCATCTCCTTCCCTTTTTTTCTCTACTATTCTTCCATATCCACGTCTTCACCCAACTCCTTGCATTTAATTGTTTTTTCTTTGTTTAGATATCCGTGTTTTCGTCCTCCTTATCATCGTCTTTATTTTTCATTTTTTCACTCATCTCCTTCCCATTTTTTCTCTACTATTCTTCCATATCCACGTCTTCACCCAACTCCTTGCATTTAATTTTTTTTCTTTGTTTAGATATCCGTGTGTTCGTCCTCCTTATCATCTTTATCTTTTTTCACCTTACTCATCTCCTTCCCTGTTTTTCTCTATTATTCTTCCATATCCACATCTTCACCCAACTCCTTATCCACCTTTAATATCAGGTATTAGTTTAAGGAACACCTGTAACGTACCTTCAGTGTGGGAGCAATATGAAGAGAATTTTCCCATCATATGCGTGTACCTGGGTATCGTGTACTGATGATGCCAATATGTATACAAAGAGGAAGATTAAGTTAAGATTAAGATTAAGTTAAAGTAATTCTATAACGAAATGAAAGGAAGAGAAAACATGAAACATTATTTTTTCTGAGGAATATGTTTTGTGCCAGCGCCATCTAGTCTAGGCGAGGTTAAGTCAAATTAGTAAGTTATATAGATTAGTGACCAGGCTGAGTGTGAGTCATCTCACGCCAAGGATAATGGCTGTAGGTCAATGAACTTTTTTTCGGGGTTTTGTCCTCAGGTTTAAAGAAATATTCAGTATTATGGTAAATATTTTGCATTTTGATGAAATGTATTGAGAGGATTGCAATATAATTAGTATGCAAAAATGATTGTAAAGATTTGATGGATATAACACAGTAAAGGTTAATTTCTCTAGAAAATGACAAGACTGCCGAATATGAATCATTTTAGTAAAGAAAAAAATATATGAGTCACTGCCTTACATAGTAATTTACGAGATAGTGCAACTACGTCGTTTTCGCCCATCCGTCTATCTATACCAACTATCTATTTATATCCTATTCGTTTATTTTTATTTAGAATTTTCCAGGTATTCCGAATATTTAGCGATTTATTTACTTATTTCATTTCGCCCATCCGTCTATCTTTATCTATTTATATCTTATCAGTTTATATTTATTTAGAATTTTCGAGGTATTCCGAATATTTAGCGATTTGTTTACTTATTCTACTTTCCTTTCCCTCCGCCAGGGTTGGTTATGACGCGCCGTTCAAGTTCTGGAACCGCCGAAACGAGGTCTGGTTCGTCAAGAACTAAAGTCCGCTCGAGTTTCTTGTTCCAGGAAACGAAGCAGGAACAAAATGAAATTAAAAAAAACAAAGCAAACTTTGGTGATTTACGAAGGAGAACAAAGGAAGATAGAGAGAAAATTGAGGCGCGGGAGGGACGAACAGTGCAAATCATCACATCATTTCATCATCTTCGACTGTCTTCGTGTGAATTATCTATTGAGATTACTTTGTGTTAGATGTGTCAGTGCATTTTGTAAGTGATTAAAGTATCATACTTATTTTGTGTTTATTAAATAACCAAAACGCATGGAGAAAACAAAGGCTTCATAAAAGTCATTCTTGAAGACTTACGTAAGTCATTTTACAATGAAAAAATAATGTATTTTGTTCAAGACTTACATAAAACTGATCTCAACCTCCTTTAAAGATTTTTAAAAAATTAACAAAAAACTGAACAAGTTAAACAACAAATAATAATAAAAAAATATATTCAAGCCAATTCTCATGACAAAAAACAACAACAAAACACAAAAAAAATTGTGCAAGCCAATTTTCACCACCGATAAACACCAGAGACACAGCCACCACCCCAGTGCCCATTAATCCTGGGCATGTTTGACGTACCTGCCAGAGCTATCGCCAAGAAGTTGGGCATTTCCCTCCTTGCTCCTCCTGTCATGCGAGGACACTTCGGATTGCTCAACCCTTTCTTAGGTTTAAATGCACGGTCACCTTCTGGCACATGGGACTCTCGAAATTTTGTATTTATGTATTTTAGATGTTGTATGATGGTAGAGAATTTTGCTTGTAGTATTAATGGGGTTTTGGATATTGTTAGATTTCGGGGAGTCATTTCGGTGTAAAGAATGTGCTGTGTAAGGGTTTGGATAAAAGATTTAAGTCTGTAATTGGTAGAAAATGGTAATAGTGCTCCCATGAATCATTAAATTGCATGTAATTATTTCTTTTTATGGCAAAAAGATGAACAAATATCTCATGATTTTGAGGAATTACATTACATGGATTTATACACAACCCAAAGGTTTCTAGAACATTCTCCTGGTTTCTGTTATTATAGTTTATTAACGCTCTTGTCATTATAGTCATCATTATCATCATCATTATCAATATCAGTAGTATCTTTATTACAATAATGATAATAACTGTTAGTATTAATACAATTATTATTTTTTCAATATTAATATCACTATTATTATCATTATTATCACTATTATTATTGTTATTATCACTGTTGTTATTGTATTATCATTATCATGGTTATTATGACCACTATTATTATCATAATTTATGCTGTCATTATTATTGATATTATTAATATTATTATGGTTATCGTTATTATTATCATTATCATTATCATGATCCTCCTCCTCCTCCTCGTCATCATCATTGTTATTATTGGCATATCAACATTTTTTTTTTTTTTTTTTTTTTTTTTGTAAATGCAATAAAAAAAAAAAAAATGTCCGAATAATGTCTTATGATTGTCTTGTATTGACAACTGACCTTTGCTTGTGGAGGCAAAGGTGCTTACAATGCTTACATACACGAACTCACACACACACACGCACGCACGCACGCACACACACACACACACACACACACACACACACACGCATACACACACACGCATACACACACACACACACACACACACACACACACACACACACACACACACACACACACACACACACACACGCACACGCACACACACACACACACACACACACACACACACACACACACACACACACACACACACACACACACACACACGCACGCACATGTTATCCCACCAACATCCTACTTTTGTCTCGTCAAACACTAAATATACGTGGAAGCGGCGTTGTGTCCGTGAGGCGAATCGCTCGGCGGTGTGAGTTCGCATCCTCCATGAGCTAAATGAAGCCTAAAGGATACCAGGTGAAGGACACACACTTTCGTAACGAAATCCTTTTGAAGAGGACAACGAAGGGAATCTCTCAGTCTAGTTTTATTCCACAACGCGCTGACATTACTCGGAGAATCTCGAGGTAAGCTTGGGTCTCGCGAGGACTTCACATCCAGTGGCGGGAAACTTTTTAAGCTCGTTGTTAGTTTTGTATCAGACTTGTTGGCGTATGCCGTAAAAAAATATTTATTTGTATTTTGACTTTCGTGACTGACTGGGTAAATTTTATACTTTATTTTTGTAACTTGGTGACTTGGTAAGCCATACTTTTTCAAGTTCGTTATTAGTTGTGTATCAGACTGTTGTTGTTGGCGTATGTCGTAAAAAAAAATATTTATTTGTATTTTGACTCTCGTGACTTACTGGGTAAATCTAATGCTTTAATTTTAGTAACTTGGTAAATCACTCTATTTTTTTTTTTTTTTTTTTTTTGTTATTAGTTGTGTATCAGACAAATACAAAAAAAATATTTATTTGTATTTTGACTCTCGTGACTTACTAGGTAAATCTAATACTTTATTTTTGTAACTTGGTAAGCCATACTTTTTCAAGTTCGTTATTAGTTTTGTATCAGGCTGTTGTTGTTGGCATATGTCGTGAAAACTATATTTGTATTTTGACTCTCGTGACTTACTGGGTAAATCTACTACCTTGATTTTAGTAGATTTTGGCAATACTAATTTAGGCAGCCGCACGATATATACAAAGAAAAGTATAACAGAATTATTGACTAGTGTTCGTACCTGTCGGGGAAGTTAATAGAATTGCAGGGACCTCACTGGTTGTGCTTTAATTAATTGAAATTCAAAAATTGCCTCGCTAAAGTCCACAAACCTTGTTGTCTCGAACCGTCTCGAATGTAAACAAGACAGTGAGCTCTCTGCAAAATACAAAATACGGGGGTTTGGAAGGTATGCTTCGTTTGTACTGCAAAATAAACCCAGGTAAGGGGTCAGGAAATACGCCCAGGGAAGGGGGTCCGGGTTGGGTTAGGTTAGGTTAGGTTAGGTTAGGTTGGGTTGGGTTGGGTTGGGTTGGATTGGGTTTGGTTAGGTTGGTTAAGTTGGTTACGTTAGGTTACGTTAGGTTAGGTTGGTTAGGTTACGTTACGATACGTTACGTTAAGAAATTTCGTTAGGTTAGGTTGAGAAATGTCGGGATTAGGTTAGGTTAGGTTGGGTTGGGTTGGGTTAGGTCAGGTTGGTTAGGTTAGGTTGAGAAATGTCGGGATTAGGTTAGGTTAGGTTGGTTAGGTTAGGTTGGGTTGGGTTGGGTTAGGTCAGGTTGGTTAGGTTAGGTTGAGAAATGTCGTCGGGATTTTGGCAACACTGACACCGGCGCATCTCGCAACGGCGCCGGAATCTCGTTCGGATTTTGCATTTCTTTCAAAATTTTCACTTTTCATTCTGCTATTTCTTCCGTGTGTGTGCCCCCCCCCCCACCTCCCACCTTCAACCCAAGATTGAAGGGGATAGGAGAAAAAAAATTAACTAATAGGCGCGGCTGTCTTACATCGATTTACCTAGATTTTAAGTCCGTTATTAGTTGTGTATCAGACTTGTTGACGTTTGTCGTAAAAATATATATATTTGTATTCTGACTCTCGTGACTGACTGGGTATATCTAATACCTTGATCTTAGTAACTTGGTAAATAATACAAGTAATTTGATTTTAGTTGAAACGAAAACCTGAGTCGATTTAGCTCCATCCTCCATTTTTTTTTTTTTTTTTTTTTTTTTTTT
>NC_091587.1:652403-654903 GCF_042767895.1 Penaeus vannamei | reverse complement strand
CATATATGTGTGTGTGTGTGTGTGTGTGTGTGTGTGTGTGTGTGTTTGTGTCTGTGTATGTATGCAACTGTATGATACTAATAGGACTATATATATAAACATGACATGAATGTTTATATATACATATATACACAACATCATGTGTGGGTATGTATACAAGTATATGTATATATATTAAGGTATATACATATATATATATATATATATATATATATATATATATATATATATATATAATGTATATGTATATATATATTATGTATATGTATATATAGGTATATTATGTATATGCATATATAGGTATATTATGTATATGTATATATAGGTATATTATGTATATGTATATATAGATACATGATCTGTATATGTATATACACAGAGCATAATGCCATTCTCCATTGCAGTTCCTTTTGTCTAATGGTCTCTATGTCTCGTTAAGAGTTGCCCTTTCCTTTATAACAACAGACAATTCATTATACAATCATCGGACACACCCTCGTTATAAAACACAGGACGATAATTACTCCAACCTAATTAACTGATATACATCCGTATTTATTAACGAATGTGGAGAGAATATGGTTCGTAGTCACGTTATTTTTTTTATATAAACTCGTAGAGGCCAATATAGAGTTTGAGAGAGAGAGAAAAAAAAGAATTGAATCAATTTTCGCGCGAGGCAGAATGCGCGCCGTCTCTGTGCGTCTGTACGTGAGTTTTGCAAGCGTTCATAAGACGGCGCACACGAGACCTGGGTTCATTTACAGGTCTTCTACAGGCGCACAAACACCCCCACAGACTTGAACTACGGGCTTTGGGGACACTCCACTCTGTGTTGTTCCTACAGAGAGAAGACATTCTAGAGGTATTATTTTGAAGTGGTTGTCGGTTAATGGCTTGTTTGTTTTAATGAGCGTTTGTGTGGCGCAGCGGATGTGTTTAGTGTTCGGTAACGGTCAGAACTCTTGTCAAAACGTATTTCGATTTTTGTTCCGCTTAATACCACACTTTTTGTACAGGGTGAGGCAGGTTCGAAGCTTCAGTTCATGATTTTTGTCCGTCACTGTACAGGTAGAAGTGTTACTGCACGTTTGGAGTAAATAGTTGTTAGCTTTGTGTATAGGTGAAACTCGTTGTTAAAATGAGCTGTTGAGCTGTTAGCTGTAGTCTTCGCTTAAGGTTTTGGAGTGTTTTTTACACGTCACTTCTCTCTTATAAAATATTATTTCAATTAAGCATACTGGATACAAATTTGCATATGTCAGTATTTTCTTCTCTGTCACATACGCATTTGAATTGTTATTTGCAAGCTGGAATAAATTGACCACAGTGTACGCTAGCGGGGGGGGGGGGGGGGAGGTATGCGCGGGCACGTGTGTGTGTGTGTAGGCCTATATATACATATATATGTATATGTATGTATGTATGTATATTTATATATATATGTATATATATGTATATATTTGTATGTATGTATATATATGTATGTATATATATGTATATATATATAGGTATGTATGTATATTTATGGATATATGTACGTATGTATGTATATATATATATATATATATATATATATATATATATATATATATATATATATATATATACGTGTGTGTGTGTGTGTTTATGTGTATATATATGTATGTGTATACATATGTATGTGTGTGTATGTATATGTATGTGTATGTATATGTATATATATATGTATATGTATATATATATGTATGTATGTATGTATGTATGTGTATATAGATATGCATGTGTATATAGAGGTATATATGTGCACACATACATACATACATATATATATATGTGTGTGTGTGTGTGTGTGTGTGTGTGTGTGTGTGTGTGTGTGTGTGTGTGTGTACATATATACGTATATATACACATGCATATCTATATACACATACATACATACATATATGTATGTATGTGTATATAGATATGCATGTGTATATATACGTATATATGTACATATATACGTATATATACACATACATACATATATGTATGTATGTATGTATATATGTATATATATATATTATCAATACACACACACAGACACACACACAGACACACACAGACGCACACATGCACGCACACATGCACGCAGCACACATGCACGTACACACGCACGCACACATAATAGTAGTAGTAGACGGTATTTCATTCTTAAATGTATCCAAAAATTGCCGATTTAAGGATTACAAACCGAGCGACGTAGGTTAGGGAGCCGGACGAAGTTCTCACGGCACAAAAAGTCTTGTTAGTAATAGAATATTAAAAAACAACCCACATGATTCCATTGGAATGTGATACTGATGAGAAAGTATAGAAAATAAGTCGAATTATCACTGTTATCCCAAACTTAGGAAAAATTGCTTACGTGGGTAGGTACGGGAAGAGCTCACATCATCTCACTTATGTCATTTGCCAACTTACATAACCTACACTTAATATATATGTTTTACATGTCTTACATCATTCAACAACGATT
>NC_091587.1:627403-644903 GCF_042767895.1 Penaeus vannamei | reverse complement strand
ATCTTGAGTAGTATTGAAAGGTTAAAGATGGGTAAAGGGGTTAATGAGTGAATTGAATGGGTTACGGTGGGGTTAGGTATGGGGATTAGATCAGGTGAAGGATATGTATGCGTCTGAGGAAGAAAAATAGGTTCCAAAGCAGAGGAGGATGTGTCTCTTGGAGGCAGATAATGGATGGGTTATAAGAAGAATGGATATGACGAAGATCTGATCTATGAGAACGGAATCCGCGAATATTTCATTGTACGAGAGCTTCATCTTAGTTGTTGTATCGTATACAGTGCGTATTGGAGAATTTGAAGGGGAAGGAGCTAGTGGGGGTGGGGGGTGAGGTAAGGAATTAGAGGGGGAGTGCAGTATCAGGTGGAGGATTTGAGGAAGGGCAGAGCTGTGACATGAGGGATTCACGTGTGTATCCAGGAGGGAGTGGAAGGGTTAATGTGGGTGTAGTTGGAGCTGGGGTGGGGATGGGCTGTCTTGGGAGGGAGTACTGGAAGGGGTGTAGGGGGAATATGAGTAAGAAGAGGGTGGATATCGGCTGTCACATTGAGTGTGGGGAGAGAATTGAAGGATTTGAGGGTGGATGAAGGATTTCGGTGTCATTTTGGGACTCGAGCAGATTGTTTTGAATCTCTTCTAGTTTCTAAAACTGAGTTGATTGGGGAGCTTTGCGAGACAAAGGTTTTCTTATGAGGGGGTGAGGGAGGAGACTGGTGTCTGAGGAGTAAAGGCAGTGGCAGGTGGAGGCTTCTGTGTGGTAGGTGGTGGTGGAACGTATAGTCTGTCTGCTGCGGGGAAGGAGAGGGGGTGTTAGGGCTGCAGGAGCGATTGGAGTGTCTGGATCTAGTGCCAAAAAAATTGAAAAGGGGAAGGTAGGAGTAAGAAATAGGAAGTAAGATGTACTGAGAGTACACCATCGTCCATGAGGCAGGCGAGTAAGTCTTCTCCACAATCTGACCAATTTATGTTAAAGATAGGGGAGTTTGCTGGGGGAGACTGAGACAGTTTCGGTCCAAGTATTGAAGGTTGGGTGAGGTTCTGCAGGAGTGGGGTTGCCAGAGATATCAGTTAATGATGCTATAGCTTGGGTTTCGGATGTAATTGTACCGAGACGGGAACGATCGGGTAGGGGTACTGAGAGACTGCCTACTTGTTTTGGAGACATTGCTGAAAGAGAAGTGTGTTGTCTGAGTCAGAAGCTGTAGAGGGGATCACGAAAAATCGGTCCCATTTGGCTGGGCTAAATAGAGTATTTAAGATATTTGTAGAGATGGAGGTGATAGAAGGACGGGGACGTGTGGCAGAGGGGGTAGTATTACAAAGAGGTGGAGAATAAGGCTGTAAAGTAGTAATAAGGGAGAATAGGGGGGATTGATGAAGGTTGTGGGAGTAGAGGCGATGATAAGAGTAGGAATGGCTCCTGAAGATTGAGTCTCGACTTGGGTGGATAATGCTCTAGTAGGCATTCAGGAATGGGAAGTGCAGTGCAGTGCAGTGTTAAGAGTCGTGGTTAAAGGAGAGCCTGGGGTCGAGGAAACAGGAGTTTGAATTGATGGGGCAAGCCTCATTGACATTAACAGGTGTATGTCTTCATTACTGGCCATGGGATTTCTAGACTTTGTTAGGGAAATAATCAATATCCCTCAGGGTCTACTTGAGGGTAAGGAATAGACAACTAAAGCAGGTTCCCTTGGTCCGTTCAGGACTGGCAGAGTCAGCCTTTCATCCTTCTAGCACGGCTGTGTGTGGGGAGGGAGATTTTATTGTTAATTTAATTGTTTGTAACATAACAGACTTTTTCAGGAATGCATACGACGCACCATTTAAGTTCTGGAATCGCAGGAACGAAGTCTGGCTCTTGGAAGCTGTTTAACATGATAACCGTCATCTGGATTAATGGAAGTGCTCACCGGCAATCAACCAAGCTGCGTAAAATGTACTTCAGAGTACTTAAACTTTAAATTATGTCCATTCAATTTATTGGCACCGTTGAGATGGAACAAAATTAATAAATGTCATCATTACCTTTATCTTTTTAAAGTTTATAATTAAACCATCATTAAATATCATAGGTATTTTCTTTCGACAACCCTTGGAATTACTTCTATTCTTTTACATAGCCAAACTGTTTTGTATCAACGGTATACATACTGAATAGTAATACCATAATTCCAATTTTCTTGAATATTAGGAGGAAGAAATAAAACACGCTTATCACCATTCCATTTATACTGATGCACCACTACTTGTAACAACACAGTGTTTACTAGGATGAGGCAGGGGTAGTTACAGTAACCATGAGCAAATGACCGTTCTCTACATGTCAACCCACTTCTTGATTATGATAACACATTTTGCATCTGATTTTTAAATTTATAAAGAATCATTTTTAAACATTTAAAAAGGAAATTTCCTAGAGACAAAGGATGATTGAGACACACTATAAGATTAGTTCGGAAACCCCTGAGACCCATGTGAACCTAAGAGCAGCAACACCTCCCTGAGCATAAAATTATTAGTAATATAAAGATTGGCCACTGGTAATGCTTTGCAAGTTACTGTGCCACCACTTCCTCATCCTTTACCACAGCGATAGGAAAGAAGACATGGCTGGTTTTGCACCTTTGTTTTTATGACATACTGGTTTTCCCTGGATTTGACTGCCGCTGTTCCGTTTACTGAAGGAAAAAAATCAAATGTTGAGCTGCCACTCGTTATATCCTTGACTTCTAAATGCAGCATAAATGAAATCATAAGCGAATCTAAACCAAAAGAATCAAACAAACATCTATGACCTCGGAAAAGCATCTTTGTCTGAGAACTAAACTAGGTTCTCGCTCGTGGTGTTACTAGTGGAATGCGCTCCCATGAAGCGAACAGCTGGCAGCAAACCTAGGAGGAACCATCAAGCCGAGACAGATTTTTCACACCTCTACACCTCAAGCACAACTTGCACCTGTATGTAGGCATTTTTCGGAAAAAAATATCTAAAAATGCCTTATGAAAAGAATGTATTAATGTGTATATATAGATATATATATAAAAATCATGCATGGATATTTTGATATGGGTATTCAAATGCATGGGGTCACATATAACCAACAACATATTAAACTTCACACTGCCCAGAGGTTTAATGGAATTCTCGAAAGTACAATCAAAGCTACTCTATCTATTACATTCTACAATATTTAGTATAAAATAAGTAACAATATTTCCTTACAGTCTGGTCAGGACATTTCAAATATTTTTTACCCTTCAACTAAAATTCATGACTGTAAAAAGCATGAGATACTAATTCAAAACACTTTCACAAGGCCAGTGGGAGAAGCATCTTACATATATATGTAGCAAACAACACACTACCACACTTGAGAAACCCAAGTTAATGTGTTTCATGAGGATATATAATAAATATTAAGAACCGTGTGGCATTCATCAAATGAATTTAAGATTACAACTCCCTCAGCCCAAACGTACGGTGTGACAGGCAGAATAAATGTGTAAAAATGATAAAATGGAGGACTAAAGCATTTTACATGCAAAAAAGGGGAGACAGAAATGCGTCAAGTGGGGGGAGGGGAATCAATTCTCTATGTACAATATATAATACAAGTTACACTGAATCAAAATATATGGCAACAAGGTATCCTTCCCCAAGATACACGAAAGCCACGCGAAGTAACTGCTAATTACAGCCAAAATTAACCAATAAGGACCTACCAGAGAACCTACTATTCGAGCCTAAATTTGTGCAGACCATACAGTATATCACAATAGTTTTACAAATCAGGATTTACACCTATCACAGCAAAAAAACAACAATTTGTACAAAACTTGTCAAAGGGCAGTCTAGTAAGTGACCCACATGCAGAATTATGATGATGCAGATACCTATGACAACATTACAATGCTAGTGAAAAATGATGAGGTGATGACAAAGTAAAAGTAACAGTAATTTGTAACTATAATAGTAATAATAATCATAATATAAAAAAATGACAATATAACATTAATAATTACAATAACCTAGAAAGAGACAGAATATTAATAGTGCTATTAACATAAGTCATAATATCAGCATGGACAGAGTGAAATAAAGAGAATACTGAACACTAACAAGGGAAATCACACTGACACTATACATTCAAGAAATAATAATATTGTTCAATACTTATAAAACATGGAAAAAAGTAGGAAGAAGAACAACAAATGACAATGAAAGACCTAGGAAAGAGGGAAGGTGTTACTCCATGTACAGTTAACACTCACGCTTACATGCACTCTTTTGGGGTCAAGCGCCTGAGAGACTCATTCGTTTTTTATCAAAATTAATATTTAACAAAATATCATTTAAAAGTTGATATCAATAACAGTAATATTTGTACTAAAACATGGGCAAATGAGCAAAAATATAGAATAAAATTAACCTAACACCTAACATCTCGGAAAGATAAAAAAGAAAAAGGACCTAAAATTGTAACCCTAACACATTAATGACTAGTTAAAACCATAACTATAAATCTCTAGTATTATCACTGAGCATGATCAGAAACTAAGAAGAGGACCCGCATTAAAATAAATTCGTACACAACGAATTTGTCATATAATAATCAATCATCCAAAAAATACAGCTGTCATCCATACACCCTCACTCCATTCTATAAGAGTGGTAAATAAATTAAATATTAAAATATGACCAAACTTGATAAGCAATTCCAAGCTCATTTTCTCTTTTCACCAATCTTTTACGTGGTCATTATCAATACCTCCACATTTAATGTTGGAAAGTGTTGCAATTGCTAACCAAGTTGGACTGCAAGCACCCACCCAGCTCCTAACTTTTGCCTATCCACGTGTCTCTGACCAATCCATCCCTCCCTACTCCTACAACCTATCCCAGACCTAGCCACAATATTATAAACCTCCTCGTACGCAAAGGGGCGTCAGCCTAACAATTTTCCTAACAGCAAGCTAAGAGGCTCCAATGCAAGGGGAGATTTCCTAACTGCCAAATGACTGTCAAATACTGTAGCCTATCAAATAATTTGCCTACCTCATACTGTCATTTGACTGGGCCTATCACAAAAATGAGAATCACTTTGCAAGGTGACATTATTGGAAACTTATTTTGTGTCTGCTGACACTAAATTTACTCTCTCTCTCCCTCTCTCTCTCTCTTTCACACAATTCAAACAATGCAATTGTGTATAACAATTCTTTTCAAAGCTAACATGATAATTATTCTCTCAAGTCTTGACCCCAAATAAGCAGTAAGGTGCACAGGTGTGTATGTTACAATAACCGTTGGTGCATTTGAGGGTTACATTATTTTCTCCCTAAAACTCATACAATATAATGTTAGTAATTCAGATTCGATATTGATGAGGGTACAATACACAAGTTTGATTAGATTAATCCCTCATAAACCAGCCTATGTCGTTTTCAGTTAATGGCGCAACTATCAACACTGGCATGCAATGTGTTCACACAGAGAGCGAACAAATAAACCACTTGACTGTCAGGGGAATATTCCAACTTTAAGGCACAGTCTAGGACAAAACAGACAAGAGCTCCAAAAAGGGCGACAAACTTCATCCATATTACCAATCTAAGTTAAGATCATACCAAAATAATACTCGAAAGCCATGATTTGACTGCATGTTTGAGCAGTCGGCAAGGAAGAAAAATAATATATTTTTTACATTTCCCTTTAACAAGGAAATTCAAGAATTAGAAGGTTGTTTTCACAATTTTGGGCAGCTAGAAATGGGCAAGACTGGGGCTACACCAATACAATTTTATACATCAAATAATTACATAGCTTTCTGATAGTGCCATGAGGGTCAAAAATCATTAAACTGCTGCTCCGTGTCTAGTCTATTGCCATTAGAATATTACTAGTGAAGCCTCCGATGTTAAAACCTCTTGGCTCTAGACGAGGAGTGCCAGTTTACATTTAAAATGAAAAATATAAGAAAAAAGGCAGGCCAAAACTATGTACTTGTCACTATACAGAACCAACCAACTCCACTATTAGGGGTATGAAAGCCTGGGATCATTAGCTAAAATTTCTTAAACCAATTGTTTTTGGATTGTGAATTGAGAAATTTTCCTTGTAATTTTTATTTTCAATTTTTTTTAAAAAAGCCTTTTCCATAATATGTTCAATCAATTATCTTCTTTAGATTCTTATTCATACTATGAAGAAGAAACAGGGAAATCATGGGGAGAAAGCTTACAACTGTCCCAAACTTTTGGCGTTTGTTTTCCAATTGAAAATGTGTTGCATGGAATAACATCTCTTAGCTGGTAAAACTGCTACATACACCTAGGGTAAACCTTTACTTGTTGCAGTGTAGCTATACATTCACACTGTACAGTGGTAAAAATATATTTCCAAAAGTACTTCTCTAATTTTGTTCAAAAACATAACTTTGATGCATGTACAATGTCAAGATTTACAAAGGCCAAGAGTAAAATGATGTACCCCTAAGTGGAGCTAGCAAGGCCAACATTTGCACAACCTTGTTGCCCTGTAGCCAACTAACAAGTCACCATTACATTTGCAAGTAGTAATTATACTGACATACTTAGGGCATGCAAGAAACACTGCAAATAACAACACTACTGACAATATTTTGTCTACAGATACACCAAACAAACTGCTACCAGGGTTGCCAGAGACAGTAAGACCACCATGATCTGAGGTTGCTACAATCCCAAGTACACATGGATGCACCTAAAAAAAGACTATTAGCTAGTAGTCTGACTGCCACTGTCACCCTTACAAAATTTAAGATTTCAAAAATGTTTAACCCAGATACGTTAAATTGCCCCTAACAATGAATTTCCTATCTGCCCCCGATGGATCCCTAAATCAATCCTATATCAGAATAAAAATAATAAATGCCCCTCACTATTAGCCCATATATCAAGTTTCATATTGTCTAAAATATTCTATCATTTTCAGCCCCCTAACAAGAACCAAAGAGTTGACAGTGTATACAAAGATGATATGTCTATCTCTGGAAGGTGTCTGATGTAAGAAAATGGTCTCAAGAATGTACTTAAACTTCGAACACTCTTTGGCTCTTAATCCTAATAATTTTGTCTTGTTTTTCATAATGTTTACTCTTCAAGAACCTCTATACCCCTTTTACAACAAATGAAGCTAAGGGTCCCACTTGATATCATCACTAAACAATGTATTTCTTCCCCTATAACATGCCCCACTCATAAACATCATTTTATCAGTAACATCTATTGCACAGCATGTAACCCATCTATCAATGATTCATGTGTAAAGACTTTCAAGAGAGAAAAAAATGTGATATTTAACTTACTTTGCATAACAGTACAAAAAATCAAAAAATCACTATGATCACAGTCGTTTCCATTAAGTCCTATGTGTGCACTGGGAAAACAAATTATGGTTTACCCTGAAGCAGTACGATCTTAAAAAGGAAAAAAAAAAGGGGAATAATAATTGTAAAAAATTCAGACAGAATCTCATACAACAGTGCCAAATACTGTAAGTAACAAACTGGCTTTACCAGTGATATGAAAAAATTCTGCCAGGTCCTAAAGCTTCAGATTAAACCAGTAAAGCACAGTACAACAACCAGCCTGAGTACCACTTAGCCTAATAGTCTGTTTGTAGCTATTGTATTTACGTAAGCATTGATATCCACAGAGCTCATTTTAGAACTTACTTGAGGGAAATGAGGCTCTTGGGGATTTGCAAGTGCTAACAGAATCCATACTCCTGCTTTGTTTCTCTACTTTGACATAGGTGATTTACTCAACACATATGTGAAGTTATATGTAGCACCATATTAGTTACAAAAGTGTTTGGGTCATCCAATACACTGAAGACAGTGGAAGAGCCAGGCTGGTAGATCTACTGCTGAAGAGGCACACGCTACCCCAGACCTTCTACATCACTCCTGCAATACAACATCCTGCAGATGGATTCTGGCCCACCTTGCATAGATGAGAAATAATGACAAAATACTACATGACCTAAACAACAATGACTTGTGAGAAATATATATGGTCATGGATACCATGATTGGCACAAGGAAAGACTTATTACAAGAAGTGATCATGTAGAAAATAAAAACTTCATGTATTTACATATCTTACATAATACAAATCATCACTGTACCTACATACAAGGTTATGTGAAATACGTGACAGGAGAATGTAGCTTGAATGGGGCAGCCTCTACATGATGCACCCACTCAAACGTCACTACCCCTCAGTTAAGGGGCAGGACACAAGTGTTCTAGTGCTGATGTTCTGTGCTGGGGACTAAGCCTCCCACCTAGAGTCCCTCCCACCAGGGGCTGACCACCCCCCTCCCTCCGCTTTCCCCCACCCAGTCCGCGAAGTCCCTCCCTCGACGATGCGCGCGGCAGCCACCTCTCGCTAGTGCCTGCTCCTTCCCTGTTGCGGCTCAACGTCTTCCACAGGTGTTGCAGTGAGAGCGTTCAGCATTCTGAAGGGCTAGACAGCAATGTATGGCAGGCAAGCTGAGGAGAGTGGCTGAGAGAAGAAGTGGATCCCTCCCCCCACCCAGGCACAGGGTCGAAAGGATCCCCTGGCCTCCTAACTGCACACGCCACAGAGCTCGGCCAGGACGCTAATTCCCTCATCCTGGGCTCTGGTCTTGACATGATCGCAGCACCACCTGTTGGGTGGGAAGAGCAGATAAGAAAACCATTTACAAGTCCATTCCAATCAAAATCTTCAAGATACTTATTTCCAGTTCCTAAGCAAAGGGACTTTTTTCGCAGTTGCACTGATTTTGCATTTTGCAAATTCTAAAGAAAATTTAAGAAAAAGGGCAGATTCTAACCTGCTCACACTCCATATTGTTGGGTCAGGCGTTCCTTTAATGGAGGTGGGAACTGTTCCGTGAAACGTTTCCAATTCTCCTCACCAACTTGCTCCTTGAAGCAATGAAGGATCTGTAAAATAGGAAGGCAAAAAATTAATCTGGTGATACTGAAGGTAAAGACGAGACAGAGGGAGGAAAGGATATGAAGGGGAGGACTAGGGTGAGAATGAGGATGGAGGGGCAGAGGGGAAGGATGAGTCACAGGATAAGGAGGAGGAGGAACTGGAGGGAGAAAGAGGAAGAGAGTGGTAAAAGGCCAAAGGTAAACAAAATCCACTATCAACGCACATTAGATCCATCACACTGTCAGAAAAAGAGCCTGTTGAAAATGCTCACCTTATGGAACATCTCCTTGAGATCTTGCTTGGGGTTGACCCACGAGGCAATGGCATCGCAGAAGAAGATGAAATCCTCGACCACTCCTCCAGGGTTCACACTGATCATGTTGCATACACCCCTAAAGGCAGAGTCCTTCTCCTCGTTGTCTCGAATGTTGCGTAGGGAGATGCACCTGCAGGGGGGTGGGGGATTTTCCGGCAAAGGGGCACCACATGACATATTTGCCGCGATGACCAGCAGGAGTCGCACAGCAGTAGTAGGTGGGCATTTGAGGGGGAGGGGGGGTTGGGAAGACAGCAGAGAGAGAGAGAGAAAGAGAAAAAAAGATGGTTGGTTAAAGGGCTCTGGTCTCTGCCAGGTACCTAAATACACACAATGCAGACTCCGGGCAAACCTCAAGAGACACGGTTCATTCTGGCTCAAATGCCTTACTCTGATTGGTTCAACGAAAGTGTCAATCAAACCTGCCTTCAGAAAAGCCCCCCCTGAATGACCTTCGAACTGACTTGAACCTAATCTCAAGAGGTTTGTCAAGGAGAAATAATTCCTATAGTCAAACTCAAATGAATTGTAAAATGAGAGACACTGACAGACACAGCTAGTCTTTGAAAATAATAATAAGGATAATGATAATAATAGTAGTAACAATAACAATAATGATAATGAAATAATAATAATGACAATAAACAAATGGGGAAAGTAAAATCATCATAATTAACCAAGTCAATTTCAAATAAATAAACCAAGATTAAATTTCAAAAGTAACATGAACAATTCTTTTTTCGTGCTACAAAAAATTAAGCACGGGGGACATTAAACTAACAAGCATGTGAATTTCAACTTTAAACATGGATATGGCAGACTGTACATTTACAAAACACTTTTATAAAGCATAGTAACAGAGGGAGGGGTAAAATTAAATTTAAAAAATCAGTGCCACCTATCAAATGAATAACAAGAAACAGAGATATACAAAGCTATGAAATTCTACAAAATCATTTTTCTTTTTTTTTATTTTCATCACTGCCAATGAAAGAAATTACTATTATGTTCAAGAGTTTTTTTCTTTATTACTAAGTTTGATTTCAATACTAATGGGCAAATCTTTCATTGGCAAGTGCACTTAAAACTAAAGTTAATTTTATCATTTACTTATAATTTACATCTAAAATTATGCTAAAGAACTATAAAACATAGAAGCTATCTTACTAGCAACAAAATGTACCTAACCTGGGGTGACTGGTTCAAACAACCAAACATCTTTAAAATCTAAAGTAAAATAAAATAAACAAATGAATGAAAAGAGAAAAAAAATAGTCATGCTTAAACCAACAAAACAAATGACTTTTAACAAAAGGTCTGATGTTTGTGCATCTAGCTTTGACTGGCTAGACCTAGAGAATTAAGCTTGGTGAACCACTGACCCAGGCTAGGTAGCGTAGGTATGTTAAAATCCCACAGACTCTCTCTTTAATAATACTGAAAGCTTACTAGAAAGGACTTTTTGACTGTGGGCTAGACTCACTCGGGTGCAAGAACAGTTTTTCCTTTTCTCTCTGAATTACAATTTTTGTTTTGTTTTGTTTTGAATTATGAGAATGACAAGACTTATCATTTTATTCTAGTCTCCAGCATTATCCTGAGATAAGGAGGCCAGACTTGTCTCAAAATCTTTGCCTCCGCTTAGGCAATGTGGAGACCGGAATACTTTAAAGAAATATTTAAATCAAAAGAAGAAAGAAAAGAAAAGAAAAAAAAAAATTCCCATGGTTAATACCACACTCTGGCACCAAAATGGTCAAATATTTGACACTATGCATTTAATATGGTGAAGATATAAATATCTAAGATAGACAACAACTTTAGCAAAAATATATATAAAGAGCTTAAAGTGTTACTAACAGTGAAGAGGCATTGATTAAAAAAAATATAGTAGAAACATTAATGTGGAGATAATGCTAAATGGAAGTCAAAGATACAACTGAAACTGAGGGTTTACACACCACTGCCTGATAAACTGTTGCAACAGGGGAGCCACTTCATTGGGGCACACATAGCCTAGGCGTCCAATTGTAATGGCTAAAGAGCACAGCAACACGCAGGAAAAAAGAAAAGGAGAAAGAAAACCATGACATAATGATAACAAACCTATGGGGGGAGATTGGTAACAATAACAAGTAATAATTATAATAACAATAATAATAACAATACTAATTATAATAATAATAATAATAATAGCAACAATAATAATTAAATAAGTATAAACTCAGTGACAAGGTAATAATGATACAAAATTACCGGTTACTTATAAAAAACATTAACAAAGTTTAAAGTGCATGTATGTAAACATGTATGTACATGTGTTTGTGTATGCTTGCATTTATGGGTAACTGTTTTTTTGTGGTTTTTAATGGTTAAACTTTAGTGTAATTATATCTTTTTCAATGGAGAGGCTGCTGGCAACATATCAAAATAATAGTAATAATAATAATAATAATAATAACAATAATAATAATAATAATTTCATCCTAAAATAATTCAAATAGGTTTACTCAAGTGCTACACAGAGCAGGCTAACTACCAGGTCCTGTGTTCCGTTCTGTTAACCCAGTCTAAAACCAAGAAGGGCCACAGGGCCTTTGGGGCAAGCTACTCCCACCCAAAATTAAATATACTGTACACAGAAAATGAAATCATAATGAAAACAGGGGTAAAAAAAAATAAATAAAAAAAGAAATTAACAAAATTGAAATCAAGAAATGATTCCTTACTATAGTAAATATCTATACAGGCAAAACATTTCACTTGTAATGCATACAATTCTCTTTTTTCTCTCTCATCAAATCCAACTTCCAATTCATGTACCTAAGTAATATTTAGGGGACAGGAAACTTGAATCCAAGATGCTAAGGATGGATATCTAGTACACTTTGGAATGCTAAGTCCACTAAATTATGTACAATTATGAAAAAATTAAGGCATTTATCAAAAATAATAAACACTTATGGACTATAACAATAATTCAAATTTCCTTCTTGGTCACTGATGACAAAAGGACAAGCTAGGGAGCATGATAATGGCATTACACACTTTCCAAGAAAGTCTATCTTTACTGCAATTGACAAGGACGAAGCACAGCATCTCTGACTTAATGGATGAACGTTATGCAAACTAGAATCAGATCAGTATAAGACAAACTTTCTTCTCTCTAAATCAATTCACTTGTCTTAGTGGTTCTGCATGCTAAAAATATTTATCAAATTTTACTCCAAAACAGAAAAATAAGTAAACAGGGGAAACCATAAATGAGGCACAAATGTTTTACTACTTAGCACATTGAAAAGACTTTGGTTACAACCCAACAGTTACAAGTAAGTGTGCTGCCATGTCAAGCAAGAAATAGCATATCAGATCCTGCACTTACTGAACAGAACATCCATGTGCTAGCTTGTCCTGTCAGTCTTCAAGGAATCAGGAATCCCCAGGACTAACCACTCAAATTCCACAAACCTAGGATTCCTAGGATCTCACTGACATAAGTCCCAAATAAAAGCAGTGGCATTAAGTGCAACTTGATGGGTAACCACTATGTGATGAATGCTTATTACTCTGCCAATACTTTACAAGCAGCATACAGAGAAAAAATATTACCATAATGGTAATAGTACACGCAATAGAGTATTAGTCTAAGCACCTATAAGAAAATGGGCCAGCCAATAATGAAATCATAACCATAAGTATGATTTTTGTTTTTAAATTTTAATGAGGCATATTCTGAACTTTAATAATATAAAATTTCTTTGGGTTAATTTAATATGTAAATGCTACTTATCACACTGTGCCTCACTCGTTAAGTAAAAGAACAAAAATTACTAGTGACTGGGAAACTGGGAACTAAACATTGTCCTGAACCTTGTGCAGAGCCGAGTGCGGCCAAAATGGGTCTTTACATACCTGTGTTTTCAAGTAGAGTTTTGGGAGTGTTGGGCTTGTTGATTATGAAGATGAGGTCGGTTAGGACAAGGTTCACATAAACTCTCATTTCAGGTCCTGCAATTCATGGCAATGTAAATCAATTAACTTAAACATAACACAATTCAATGATAATGATGCATTCACTCATTCTGACATCTCTGATAGGGCATTTAGACAATGAGAAAGAAATTAATCTGATCACTAATAATTGACTGTTAATAACACCATTGTAATTTTCATCACCTGATACAGTTTACTTTAAACTCGAGTTCCCCATGAATGCAGTAAGTTTTCAAGAAATGGCAATACAGGTAATCCTCATTTTACGGTGTCCTGTTGGTGGTAGTTTGTTTCAACATTTTTCTTTCTTTTTTTCTTTTTATTCTTAAACAGCACCAGTGACTCAAGCTAAGGTTTGGTGCATTGGTGAGCAGTTCTTGCACCCCCCCAATTACTTCCTTCCATACACTAGCTAAGTGTTATGAGAAACTATAGAAGATGAGAAGTAGCAAACAAGCCCTGTTGTATAGCCTTTTTTGCAGAGCTTGACATCTTCATGAACATACTCCCCCTCCACTGTCACTCACCAAGCTTTTCTCTAACACTGAAGTGAATTCTTTATGTCTTGTAACTTACGAGTTCAACATCAACTTTATCAGATTTAAATAACTATGAATTATGGGCAGGAGGTTAGTGTATGCAACCTTTTTTTTTTTAGCTACAGGACAGGACTCTATCATAAACTTAGGAATACCTGTACTTTTGATTCAGTTTCTAAGAAATCTGTGTTACCAGGGTACAAGTACAATATTCTAAAAAGTGTTTAACGTAATCATCTAATGGTACATGTAAAGAAAACCTTGTAAATCAATAATAGTAGTAAACTTAACCAGCGATCATTATTATAAAAACAGAATGGATATGAAAACAAAAAATAATTATACACGTGATTAAGAGTAATTCTTTTTTTGTTTTTGTTTTTTAAAAGACTGGCAAGACATCCACACTACCATCCATGCTATGCCACTTACCTAATTTTACAGATATTTCTCCGATAGCCCATGTCGCATTGTTGCAGACGGATATCAACTCCGGATTCAAATTCTGACCAAGGATTGGCATAAACTCAGCTGAAAAAAGTAAATACATTCATGAGTCATGAAATAGAGCAAATGAAATACATGATCATGACCTCACTGAAAGGTGTCTATATATAACATTTAATAATTATAATAATATTTATATATATATAAAAAAATAGTCATGCCAAAAGAGAAAGCAAAAAAGTTTTGTTATTATAGGCCACAACAAAAAGTCTTTAACAAAATTATTACTGCTACAAATATCATTATTTTTTTTCATTTAGGAAACTATCTTATAACGTAGAAAAAAAAAATATGCTGAAAACAGAAAAAGACAAGAAAAACAAACCAACAAAATAAACGGGCTATCTACTTACATATACAAGGAGCCACATGCTGGAAACATGCTTTGGTCAGGTCACCCAGAAGTGCAAAGGAGCTTTGTCTAACTTCTGGCATTGGGTCCTGTTGGAATTTTCAGTCTGTTAGGTTATATTTTTCTTTTCAATACTAAAAAAAAAAAGAAATGAAAAGAAAAAAAGAAAAAAGAAGAAGAAAAAAAAAAAGAAAACAAAAAAAGGGAAAAAAAAAAAAAAAAAAAGGAAACCACAAAAAAGATTAATTTCTCTCTCTTTTAAACCCTTTTAACATTTTTTAAATCTGCTCTTATTAGTTCAGAAACTAAGCAAAATTCACTACAGACGTTTTTACTCTCAAATCACTCTCCAAAAACCTACAAAATGTAAGTGTACTACTACTCTGAGAGCTTTAGCCATTCACAAGGCACTATTAAAGAAACGTTTTGCTTCTTATTAACCCATCTACTTCAAAAACCACAGAGGGAAAGAGTACCTGCATAGCCTGGTAAAGGAGCTGCATAATGTTGGATTGTTGAACCAGCTGACCAACATGCCCATTGAGCCCCTCCGCAAGCCCTGAGAGCAGATCTAGGGAGACTATCATGAAGTCCTTGTCTGCTGCTTCAAACTGCTCGGGATTCTGTGCATGTGCCTGTGGGTGAATTGTGCGGAACACATGATGTCTAGACCAGTGATATACAGAGAAAATCTACTATCAATCAAATATGCTGATTTACTACAATATAATCATACTATGATCTTTACAAAGAACATGAACAATGAATACATTTCTTACCATGGTCTGGTTAAGCGTCTGCTCCACAAGTGAGACACAGCGTTGATACACAGGACCACAATAGGGCAAGAACCCAGACTGGAGAGCAGTTGCCACACTTGACAGGCACTATGGAGGAGAATCATGCATTAAGATATCTCTCCCCTGCTACAAAAAATCCACACATACACAAAATTGACTTTATTTAACCTCCAGATGGATGGATGGATGGATGTGTGTGATAGTGCGCACACATTTTATTACCCAGGAGCCTCACAGAACAAGGATATAAGTGAAATCATACATTAAAAAATCTAACAGCTCATCACAGACTATAGTGAAAAAATACGATTGGATGTTTGAGGAAGGGAGTGAAGCAACTTACCTCTAGAAGTGGGAACAAATCCTTGTCCTCATCCTTGAGCACGTTCCACTTCTCAATCAATGGTGGCATGAGCATCTGAATGTACTCTTCCTTATTGAGATAGTTTCCAACAGAGTCCGCCAAGGTTCCAATAGCGTCATATAGTATCAGGAGATTCTTTGCCTGTAGAAAGGATTCACGGCAATTTTACCAAAAAGGTTTACTATCACTACTACTAGTAATAATAATCAGAAATATAGAACAGTAATGGACAAAAAAAAGTCTGCCAAAAATGTAGGACAGAGGTCACCTTCCACCTACCTGATATTTTCTAAATGCAAATACTAAAGTCTTCAGAATGTCTGCCAAGTATGGAACCAACTCTGTGCATGCCTCTTCCTCTAGTGTAGCAAAAGCTGAACATGCTGCCTCCTGTACACGTTTATTACTGTCCAAGACACATTTGAGCAGCTGTAAATAAATTTAAGTGTAAATAAGTAAAAAATGAAGAAATATAACTGAAAAAAACAAACAAGCGGGGATTCCACCCAATTTATCCATTTAAAAACACTCAAGGGAAATGTATTAACAAAACAAAATAACCATCAATATTCAAACATTCAGCTTCCAATCTATCTTCCGTGATATCTAATCATAAAAACAACCATGTAATAACAGTAAACAGTCAAATGTTAAAATAAAAACACAGACTCACCTCATACATGAGAGGTTTGAGGTAGGAGTGGTCAGGGAGAACAACTGCCCAGTGACAGTAGCGGGATAACGTCCAACAGGTGATGGAACGGACCAGTGCCTTCTTGTCTTTCAAGCAGCTGATCAGGTATGGGATCAGTTCTGGTAGATGCTGGGTCATGCCATTCATACAACCTTCTGCTATTGCTCCCAGTGCAAGGATACCTGAGGGTGAAGTAAACAGGTGCTTATAAGAAGATGATGATGATCACAAAGTATACGAAGACGACAACAGAAGAGAAGAGAAAGAAAAAATTACAAGAAAAGATGAGGAAAGAATTTTATCTGGAGTTCACCTTAATTTGCTTTATAATTCTTTCAAACCAACATTGTAGTGGATGAAAAATCACACTCCCTATAAAATGATTGTTTCTGTTATGCGTAAACTTGAAGAATCAAGACACTGAAGGAAAGGAATTACACAAATAACACATCAAGTCGAGCCCTGCAATCCTGGACATACCTGATTCTCTAATTTCCCATTCTTGGTGGAAGAGAGTTTCTTTTAATATTGGCAGGATGACAGGCAACATATCATCCCGGAACACATTGGCAAGAACATCTAATGCAGCTGCTGAGCACTGAAAATGTAATGTAAACAAACAAATGAAATTGAAGCTCATAAACTTCAGAATTTCAATTAACATCTGTACACGTCTTATTTCCAAGCAGACCGATTCAGTAGTAATTGCACGATACTAACCTTTCTCAAATTCCAATCTGACAAAGAAGAATCATCGTCCAGACCATCATCAGACTCGTCATCAGGAAATTCTTCCCCACTACCTCCATTCTCCATTGGTTCGTGACGGATTGTGTGTCGAGATTTGTGGAACCGAGGCTTAATGTCTTCACTACGGTCTGGTACACTCTCATCCTCCTCAACATCACCCTAATAAATGATAAAATTTCCTTAGAACAAAGAATGTGAATTCACTTATTGCAACT
>NC_091587.1:619903-622403 GCF_042767895.1 Penaeus vannamei | reverse complement strand
AGTCAAGGGCACTTGAGGGTAGAAGCCCTTAACAACTTACAAGGGTCTTACTCTCACCCTCCTCTTCACAGCTTGGGCTTTCAGGGGAATGGGAGGAAAGTAAGGGAAAGGAAAGGAAAAGAAAAGGGGAGAGGGATGGGGGGAGAGAGAGAGGGAGAGGGAGAGGGAGAGGGAGAGAGAGAAGGAAAGGGAGAAGGAGAGGGAGAAGGAGAGAGAGAGAGAGAGAGAGAGAGAAAGAGAGAGAGAGAGAGAGAGAGAGAGAGAGAGAGAGAGAGAGGGAGAGAGAGAGGGAGATAGAAAGAAAGAAATAAAGAAAAAGAAAGAAAGAGAGGGGGGAGGGTAAATGTAGGGCAAGACATGAGGAGACAGTGAGGGGTGTGAAAGGAAAGGGAGGAAGGGAGAGAATCTGTATCATACATAAACATAAATATATATGTATGTATGTGTGTGTGTGGTATGTATGTGTGGGTGTGTGTGTGTATGTATGTGTGGGTGTGTGGTATGTATGTGTGTGTGTGTGTGGTATGTACGTGGTGGGTGTGTGTGGTATGTATGTATGTGTATGTGTGGGGGGGGGGGGGATGTGTGTGTGTGTGGGGGATGTGTGTGTGTGGGGGGTTTGTATGTGTGTGGGGTATGTATGTGTGGGTGTGTGTAGGTATGTGTGTGGGTGTGTGTATGTATGTGTGTGGGTGTGTGGTATGTGTAAGTGTATGTATGTGTGGGGGGATGTGTGTGTGTGGGGGGTATGTATGTGTGGGGGGTATGTATGTGTGGGGGGTATGTGTGTGTGTGGGGGGGGGGTTGTGTGTGTGTGGGGGTGGTGCATGTGTGTGTGTGTGTGTGTGGGGGGGGGGTTGTGTGTGTGTGTGTGGGGGGTATGTGTGTGTGTGTGTGTGTGTGGGGGGTGTGTGTTTGTGTGGGGTATGTGTGTGTGGGGGGGGTATGTGTGTTTGTGTGGGGGTATGTGTGTGTTGTGTGGGGGGTATGTGTATGTGTGGGGGTATGTGTATGTGTGGGGGGGGGGGGGTATGTGTGTTTGTGTGGGGGGGTATGTGTGTGTGAAGGGGGTATGCATGTGTGGGGGGGGTATGTGTATTGTGGGGGGTATGTGTGTGTGGGGGGTATTGTGTGTGGGGGAGTATGTGTGTGTGGGGGTATGTGTGTGTGTGGGGGGTATGTGTGTGTGTGTGGGGTATGTGTGTGTGGGGGGTGTATGTATGTATGTGGGGAGTATGTGTATGTGTGGGGGTATGTATGTGTATGTGGGGGGGGCATGTATGTGGGGGTATGTGTGTGTGTAAAGTGTATGTGACATGTAGTGGGGTCAGTGTGCGTGGGGGGCATGTGTGTGTGTGGGGGGCATGGGTGTGTGGGGCATGTGTGTGTGGGGGGCATGCGGGTGCGTGCGGGGGCATGTGTGTGTGGGGATGTGTGTGTGTGGGGGCATGTATGTGCGTGGGGCATGTGCGTGGGCGTGTATATGTATGGGGCGTGTGGTATGTATGCGTGGGTGTGTAGCAGTACATCACTATGGGCAGTGGCATGTACGCATGTATGTATGTGCGGGGGGATGTGTGTGTGGGGGCATGTATGTGTGGGGCATGCATGTACGTGCGGGGGCACGGTGTGTGTGTAAATGTGTGTGTGTGGGGGGGCATGTGTGTGTGTGTGCGCGGGGGGGCCTGTGTGTGTGGGGGCTGCGGGCGTGTGTGCGGGGTATGCAATGTGTGTGTGTGTGGGGGGGGGTGTATTTGCGCGGGGGCATGCAGTGTGTGCGGGGGGATGTGTGTTCACGGTGAAGCCCAGTGGGGGGCATGCGCGTATGTGCGGGGGCATGTGCATGTGCGGGGGGTATGTAGGGGCATGTGTGCGGGGGGGAAGCATGTGCGCCGTGGGGGTTCAGGTGTGGGGGTATGTGTGTGGTGGTGACAGTGTGTGGGGGCATGTGCGTGTGTGGGGCATGTGTGTGCGGGGGGCACGTGGGGGCATGCGTGCGTGGGGGAGCATGCAGCATGGGGGGGCCGTATGTGGGGGCATGTGTGTGCATGTGGGGCAAGTGTGTGTGGGGCACAGGCATGCGTGTGTGGGGGCGGGCCGTGTGTGTGTGGGGGCATGTGTGTGCGTGGTGGGCACGTGTGTGTGCGGTGGGTGGCATGTGTGCGTGGGGGCATGTGTGTGTGCGCATGGGAGCATGTGGGTGCGTGGGGCGTAAAGGTGGGGCACGCGCGGGGGCGCAATAACGCGCGCGTGTGTGGGGGCACCGCATGTGCGGGGCGGCGGGATGTGCCAACGCGGCAAATGTACGCACTGCTGGGGGGCATGTGTGTGTGGGGGTTACCGCGCGCATGAGTGTCAACGATGGGGGGCAGCACGCGCGTAAAAGTGTGTGGGGCGCGTTAAAGTGTGTGGGCGCGCGCATGTGGGGGGGCATGTGTGTGTGTGGAAGGTTACCGCATGCGTGTGTGTGCACGGGCGCGTACCCGCATGTGTGTGTGCA
>NC_091587.1:597403-599903 GCF_042767895.1 Penaeus vannamei | reverse complement strand
TGGAGCCATCTATATGTAAATCAAATTCTAAAAAAGTAAAATGAACAATCCATGTATCTGAGACTAACAAATCAAAAATGATACTTGTAGCAGCTCGACCAATAGCTGCGGTGAAGACAAACAAATAACCACCATGTAAATCATGGCAAGGTAGAGCTTGCAAGCCTTTCTGAGGTTCATCTTTCTGGTATGAACATACTTAGCTTCAGCAAATTGAAGATATTCTTATAGAAGACAAATAGTTGCAGTCGATGGTATGAGAAATAATATGCAGATACACACAGCAACACCAGTTTCAGCTCTATCTTGCCATGCAAAGGTGTGTGTGTGTGCGTGTGTGCGTGTGTGTGTGTGTTGTTTTTTGCCACCAACAGAAACTTAAATTGTTGAAACTTGGGCAATTCTTTACAATATGGATGCACTCACTTTGTCCCATACTGCACATCACAAAACTTATTCAACAATCTAAGTTGCCATGCCTGGGTGCCCAAGGGGAGGGTTGATGGGTATGCATGACAAGATAAGAGCTGAAACTCGGGAGCACCGAGCGGACTTAGGCTGAGAGCAGTGCTTTCCACGATCTTTTTCCTTTATTTGTGGCATTACCATTCGTGTCTGCAGATTATTTCTCGTACCAACATTTTGTTCTCAAAAAGAATTTCATATACAATTTGCCCTACTTAGTGCATCCATATCAAAGAGTAACAAATAGCTGTGATATGGAGTTTGTGATTAAGTTTCTGGCAAGTGCATCTGTACTAAAAAGTATAAAGAATTGGACTTTATGACAAACTGTCAAATAAGGTACCAGTTCAGTTTTCCTAGCAAAATACAAGTGGTGGAGATTTGTTGGCCTGTGCAAGTGTGTCAAGGCCACAGAGATTGATTCATGCAATGCTTGTCTGCCCTATCACCAAATGCAGTTCTTTGGGCATCACTGTATAGATTCGCAACTTCACAAAACTATAAATTGTACGACTTTCATGCTATAAACTAGAAAAAATTCTTCATACACTGCACTACCCACAATTGCCCGTCACATTTGCATTTTACAAGTAGTCACATTTTTAATACTAACAGTAATAAAAATGATAAAAACATACATCACATTTCATCATACGTTCTACATAATAAAGGATTTTTTTGTAGCTAGTAATCAACATTTTATGCATAACCATGCTCAAGGTGTAGAGTACGTCCTCTTTAAAGGAAAAAAATCCATTCTATTATCTGCTTTAAAGTATTATTACTCTTCAACTGTGACAAAACTTTCAAGACATTTTAATTTAGCTTAATAACTATTTTGTTTGTAAAAAAAATATCAATATATATATCCATAAAAAAAGAATATTTCTGAAGATGAAAAGCAGTACCTTCCATCGTTTCTCCTCGGCTTCAAGTCAAACGGCAAATGGCATAACTTCAGATGACATCTCCCTGCCACTGCCCTCATGTTGCCAGCACTGCTACAAGCAAGCCTCCACCCCATATATTCTGGCATGAGAGCCCCTCTGGCCCTCCCTAGGAATTCGTCAAATAAGGAACCAGTCTAAGCTCTATCTTGCCAAAGTACAAGTCAGAGGTTTGTTGTTCTTTGCCTAACAATGCAGTTCCATCCTTAAAGTCACTCCATGTTCTTCTGAACATTTCCCCTTCAAGCCTTTATTCTTTTAGATTAATAAGAGATACTGTACCTCTCATGACTATTTCTACCATCATTAAATTTTAAATTATAGAGGTGAAATATAGGGAAGTAAACTCGATTGTCTGATGATAATCCTTCATTCACTTGCCTTTACCAGAGGAGCATTCTACACCAAGAGGTATTGGTTTGCTGAGCTTTAGATTCATTAACCACAAGTAAATCCTATTATTATGGCTGCAAATTTCATACATGACTGAAAAATTTATCTGTAATGAATATACTTGTTTATTCCCAGCTGTATGTCTAAGAAACAAACTTCTCTAGTCCCTACTAAAGAAATCAAGTATACAGTGCAGAAATAAGAGAGACAAGCTAAAGTAATGGTAACAAATAACATCAAACAATGCTGTGTATACATATATATAAATCAAGCTCTAACCAAAGTAAGGGTAGGCTGACAATCGCTATTTAAACATCCAGATTCTGGCACCATGTGATGCTGTGACCTCAGACCTTTAGCAATGGTCAACAGACCTCCATGCATATTCAACAAATATACTGGAACTAGTCCAGGCTTATATCCTGGTACTACATTAAATGTGATAGCTTGTCAGCCTTTGCCAGACAAGCACAGAGGCCAAGATAACACTTGATGCAGACATATTCTAAATAATGATCCGCATTTTTTACAGAAAACAAAAAATAATTTCATTTGCCTTAATAAACGTCTACACTGTTTCCATCACCTGAAACCTGTTTTTTCCATCTGTCGTCTCACACCAATCCCAAGGAAGTAATTTGCAAGCACTAATCCCCTGGGTCTCGTTAACCTCCTAGCTTTCCTTGTTGCATGAC
>NC_091587.1:587403-589903 GCF_042767895.1 Penaeus vannamei | reverse complement strand
GGACCGCGAGGAGGAGGAGGAGGAGGAGGAGGAGGAGGAGGAGGAGGAGGAGGAGGAGGAGGAGGAGGAGGAGGAGGAGGAGGAGGAGGGGGGGAGGAGGAGGAGGGGGAGGAGGAGGAGGAGGAGGGGGGGGGGGAGGAGGAGGAGGAGGAGGGGGAGGAGGAGGAGGAGGGGGAGGAGGAGGAGGAGGAGGAGGAGGAGGAGGAGGAGGAGGGGGAGGAGGAGGAGGAGGAGGAGGAGGAGGAGGAGGAGGAGAAGAAGAAGAAGAAAAAGAAAAAGAAAAAGAAGAAGAAGAAGAAGAAGAAGAAGAAGAAGAAGAAGAAGAAGGAGGAGGAGGATTTCGTAAAGTGGCTCTTCACCTCTCCTCTCCGTCTTCGGGCAGGTTATCATCCTTGGCGCAAGAGGAAATACCTTGTATAGGGGACGGGAGGAGGAGGGGAGGGGGGGACTGGGGCTGTTGGGTTGTTAGCCTTGTGAGTGCAATTAGAGAGTTTTCATTGTTGTTATTATCATAATTATCATCCTTATTGTCATCGCTATTATCATCATTGTCATCGTTATTATCATCATTGTCATCGTTATTATCATCATTGTCATCGCTATTATCATCACCACTGTCATTGTTATTATCATCATTATTGTCAACATTATCATCATCACTATTATTTTGATTATCATTACTATCATTATCATAATATTGTCATTATCATAATATCATCAGTCATAATCGATTTTACTATCATTAGTATTATTTTTATTATCATCATCAACAAATGATACAATGTCCTTACATTTTAATCATTCACTTATTCATTATTATCATTATAACACTGGTTAGGATAATAGTCTATAACTATCACTTGTTATCGTTGTTGTTTAGATAAATCCATCTCATCCTTACTATTATAGTTATTACATTGCCATTGTTATCTTCATCATCATCTTAACCATCATTAATATAATTTCTGTTATTATTAATCATCATTACGGTCATCCTCGCCATCATTATCATTTCGTGCTCCTCCTCCTCCTCCTCCTTTTCTTCTTCTTCTTCTCCTCCTCCTTTTCTTCTTCTGCTTCTCCTCCTCCTCTTTTTCTTCTTCTTCTCCTCCTCCTCCTCCTTTTCTTCTTCTTCTCCTCCTCCTCCTCTTTTTCTTCTTCTCCTCCTCCTCCTCCTCCTTTTCTTCTTCTCCTCCTCCTCCTCTTTTTCTTCTCCTCCTCCTCCTCCTCTTTTTCTTCTTCTTCTCCTCCTCCTCCTCCTCCTCTTCTTTTTCTCCTCCTAGCATCATTCTTATTGTAATAGTTACTTACTTGATCTCAGCATTACCTTTACCTATGAGCCTCGACTTAGCATATAATCCTTGGGAGTTCTTGCAGGGCCTCAGGGCTACCTGATCCCATTGGCGCGATTGAGAGAGCTATGTGGAGTATTTGTGGGAAGAAAGGGCTTATTTCTCCGTGAGACTGGAGTCCATAGAGGCGTGCAGGCCAACCGCGCTGGTTAAAACTGCTACTACTACAGTTACTGCTGTTACTACTACTACTACTATTACTACTACTATTACTACTACTACTACTATTACTAGTACTACTACTACTACTATTACTACTACTATTACTGCTACTATTATTACTACTATTACTACTACTATTACTACTACTATTACTACTACTACTATTACTACTACTACTACTACTATTACTACTACTATTACTGCTACTACTACTACTACTATTACTACTATTACTACTACTATTGCTGCTACTACTACTACTAGTATTACTACTACTACTTCTACTATTACTACAGCCGCTGCTGCTACTACTACTGCTGCTATTACTAGTTACTATTTCTGCTACTGTTACTACTGCTGCTGCTACTATTACTAATACTATTACTAATACTTATTACGTATCATAATTGTCGTTACTGCTATCATTACCATTATCATTGTCATTATTATCCTTATTATTATTATTGTTATTATTATTATCATTACCATTATTATTATTATAATTATCCTTACTATTTTTACTATTATTATCATCATCATTATTATTATCATTATTATTGTTATTGCTACTACTTTTACAACTATTACAGTGCTACTACTCTACTACTACTACTATTATTGTTATTATTATCATTATTATCATCATTAGTATTATTATAATTATCTTCAATAGTAGTGATAGTAGTACTACTACTTTTTACTGCTAGTACTACAATCGTTATTACTATTTCACTATTATCATTATTGCCACTTTCATTTTTTTTCAATATTATCATAACTCTTACTAGTGCTATGCTTACTGTCATTACAATAATAATGATTACTGCTGCTACTACTGTTACTATAATCATCATAGTCATTAATACTACTAATAATACTAACACTAGCATCATAGCTATTATTACTGCTATTACTAATATTATCATCATTATTACTACTGCTGCTTTTATCATCATCGTTATCATAGGCCTTACTACTACTGTTAT
>NC_091587.1:564903-574903 GCF_042767895.1 Penaeus vannamei | reverse complement strand
AGTAATGCTTATAATAGGAAATATGTTTTGTTATTCAAACGGTGTCTAATCCCCGAGACAGAGGTCACGTGTTCACATGTAACGTCTCGATTTCTATCAGCTGTTTCGAGGTTGCTTCATCAGCCGTTTCTCAAACATTGACAATATTCGGCCAAACATTTTTCGTCGGGTTTGAGCGACATCCCTCGCTTGGCCACCGAAGGACTTCCACTTGGTGTTGGGCAGGGAACTACTTCCTAACTGCCCTGGACGTGTGTAATAGGGCAGTTAGGGCAGTTATCCTCATTGTTTCTGGGAAGGGCCAAGGCATAGCCGTGTACTGATGGGAGGATTTTTTGTCTAACAATTCGATATATTTGTCTGAGAGGCCTTTTCCCCATTTCGCCAACATCATGTCGGGAGATCCACCCCCACATATCGCAGGTCACGCGGCCGCGCCTCGCCGTTTCATAGGTAATTTGTCTGTCATTTGTGAAATGTAAATGATGATATAGAATCTGAACATGAAATATGACGTGTAGGGCACTGTTCTGTATAAACAAATATCTATATAGTAAATCGAAATAAATTGATTTCTGAAATGTTGAAAAGGGCTAACACTTACACCTTTAATTCCCTTCAGCAATGGAGCTTTCCGTGTATTCCCGGTGTATTTTCCTCGTTCTGGCTGCCCTCCTCTTCCCACCCTGTCTGCCTGTACCCCATCGTCCGGGAGATGCCCAGCTCTCCGAATACATCACCGCTGGAGAAGTTACTTTCCCTCTCCCATTGTCAGAAGTCGAAGTTGGTCCCATATCCATCTGGACGTAAGGGACATGTTTTGTAGAGAAACATGCTCACTAAGCCGCGGGATGATGCGGTAGGGTGACCTGTCCCTTTCCGCCCCGACTTTGACCCTAGCATGCTGACGTCAGCATAACAGTGCTCATTCACAGCTGAGTCGACTGAGAGGGGCAGCAGGGCGCGAACCCAGGACCATGCGATTGCAAGGCCAACGCTGAGTTATGCCACCTCCCTGTAGCAGCCTATTTCAGATTACAGCTTTCTTTGCCTCCATCCTGAAAAAGGTGTCAGCTTGGCAGCCTCGTTTTGACCTCGATTTTTCATGTTATTATGACGTCTAAGACCATCGGACATGTATTTTTTCAGTGGATGTTCAGGAATTGATGAATATTCATTGGCATAAAAGAGATGAAATATACGACCGTGTTATTTTTCACATTGTTCCGGGAAAGTATTACTCCTAGGATAATGAATAAAGAGAATGAATTTGGTGTAAAGGTTTGATATGCTAATATCATCTACAGCTATGCATATATTGCATTACATTGCACTGGCAAATAGAAATAAAATGGATAGATGGCAATAACAACTGACCGAGAAATCCCCATTTCATTAGAATGAACAAGATATACAACACAAGTATTGGGAGTTGGTTCTAAGATTTTTGCCATTCACCCTCCTTGGAACTACCCAGTTAATAGTTGCTCGAGTTGAAACAAGCAAACAAGCATTTTCTCGCTCAGCTCTTCGAATGTGGATGCAACTCCTCATAGAAACGCCAAGATTCAATGCATAATAATAGCAGATTATACACTCTTTCGTAACTCATTACCAAGCATGACTTCATATTTCCATAGACGATACACACACACACACATCGATAACGAATCTACATATTCAGTGTAACCTAATTGTGATTTTGTTCATGCTCTGTATTGAAAAACCTAATTTAGCACGGTTTCTGTTTATTTAATATGTGACTCAGGCATAAAGATAAAAAAACTTCATTAGGTTGATTAGCTGCTACTAGATGGTGCAAGTATCAACGGTATTTACAGAGCTTTAGGTAATTTACTTACCATACATAAATGTTCAAAGCATAAAACTTTTTCATGTTTTAAGAAATATGTATCTATAAATGATACTTCTTATGCTGTAAGGAGTAGGAAATGCCGCCTCCCCATCATAGGTTGTCATTTGGATAACCAAACAATGCCAGGATCTCGCATTTGAAGAATATCCAACTACAAAGTCAACGATAACTAATATTACATGCTTTGTTCTTTATCACGTATTGGAAGAAAGCGAAAGATCAAATGACTTACTTAGTTTCAAAAAAAATATTCATTAATACACTTATTAGTTACTTATTTTCGACCAATAACACTCTTTGTTACAAAATACCCAGGGCTTTAGCTCCCTCACAAAAATACTATTTACGCTATGTTTACTTCGACTGGTTGCCAGAGGTACAAAAGTGGGACCCAGAAAGTGTACTGAATATAATTCTGCAATTGTACCTTAGCAATTTTCGCAATTTTCTGTCGCATTGATGACAAATATAATAAGTCTGCCAACCCTAAGATAATAGAGTCCCTGAGAGAGTTGATTTGTTGTCTTGGTAAAGAGACTGAAGACCATATTATATCAATTCAAGTTTTTATGGCGAGTCATCGCTTTGTCTTCTTTATATTCAGAATCCCTGAGGAGAGTTGATGAGCTCGGTGGCGGGTCTGCGTGGACATACTAGCATGCATACTATTTATAAAGTACGTGTCCATAAATACATACATACGTAACATGCAGATGCATAAATACATACCTGTAAAAAACACACATACACTCTCATACTCTCTCACACACGTACTTATACTCTCTCTCTCTCTCTCTCTCTCTCTCTCTCTCTCTCTCTCTCTCTCTCTCTCTCTCTCTCTCTCTCTCTCTCTCTCTCACTTACCATCACTCGATTTAGAGATAAGTTTAAAGCACTTTTTCTTGCTTTGTGGGTGTTGTCGATACTCGTGGTCTTGTGGATCATATATACAAATATATATATATATATATATATATATATATATATATACATATATATATGTGTGTGTGTGTGTGTGTGTGTGTGTGTGTGTGTGTGTGTGTGTGTGTGTGTGTGTGTGTGTATCTATGTCTTTTAATTACGCACACCTACAAACACGACATGCGTGTGCATGTTCGCCCACACTCTCGACGGCGCCTAAACCTGGCCTCGTGTGCGCAACGGCGTCCGTCACTTCATCAGGGCTTCAGCACGGCAGCTCGGGCTCGTGCCTCCGCGAAGGGCACGCCGTCATCAGGATTCGGCAGGAGGGGGATGCGGCCCCCGGGACGGCGAGGCCTCCCACCGGGCACTCCCTGGCAGCTCCTTGCACCGCGCGGCACTCCCGGTTCGCCCTCCTGGATGCCGGGGAAGGTCCAGGTGACGGAGGGACTCGTGTTGCTGCCTGACGAAATGAACAGAAATATCTGCAAGGGAAAGATGTCGGGGAAATGTGTGTTCAAATAACAACATCAGGTATTTGTCGCAGATCAGAACAAAGTGCTGAACGAGTGAACAGCTGGAGAGACCGTGAAGATGGCCGTCCAAAACTTTGAGGGCGTCCTTGCATACGTGGGTGGATGCGGCTGCTACCAGGGCGTAAGTACAGCAGAAGGCGAAGGCGAAGTTGAATGTAGTTATGAGAGTGGAGAATACATGAGCACAATCTTTGGGGAGTTGAATATGTCAGTTATATATATATATGTTTTTTTTTTCCTTTTTTTTTTTGGGGGGGGGGGACAAGTACCCTCAAACCGAGTCTCGAGCAAAGTGGACACACGAACTTCTTTGGGAGAATGTCTGTCTCTCTCTCGCTCGCTCTCTCTCTCTCTATCTATTTGTCTATCTATCTCCCACACTGTCTCTCACTTTCTCTCTCTCTCTCTCTCTCTCTCTCTCTATCTATCTATCTATCTATCTGTCTATCTCCCTCACTGTCTCTCTCTCTCTCTCTCTACTTGTCTGTCTATCTCACTCACTTTCTCTCTATCTATTTGTCTGTCTATCTATCTCCCACACTGTCTCTCGCTCTCTCTCTCTATCTATCTACCTATTTATCTGTCTAACTCCCTCCCTGTCTCCCACTTTCCCTTGTTGTCTCTCGTCCCGCATTCCTGCAAAGCCATCTGCTTCCTAACAGACTTGTCTATCTCTCTCTCTCTGTCTCTATCTATCTATCTGTCTATCTATCTCCCACACTGTCTCTCGCTTTCTCTCTCTCTCTCTATCTACCTATTTATGTCTATCTCCCTCACTGTCTCTCTCTCTCTCTCTCTCTCTCTCTCTACTTGTCTATATATCTCACTCACTCTCTCTCTCTCTCTATCTATCTATCTCCCACACTGTCTCTCGCTTTCTCTCTCTCTCTCTCTATCTACCTATTTATCTGTCTATCTCCCTCCCTGTCTCCCACTTTCCCTTGTTGTCTCTCGTCTGTCCTTCCCCGCCGCCAGGACTTCTACTCCCAGAAAACCCGTGACATTGATGGACGGACCCTAGAGCACGCCATCTTAACCCTTATTGCTCGCCACCATGTTCTGTGTTTATATTTGTACATATGTTTATGATTATGCCATGTTTATGTTTGGGATTTTCGTTTGAACGTGTTTAATGGATAGGGATGGATGTGTAACTGTTATTCTCATCGATGTTTAAATGTTCTTCATGTTTTATGAACACTCAGCAGTTCTGGTCTCTTATCAAGAATTTTTTTAAGCCTTGTAAACATCATAATTCTTTAGTCACTTCCCACAAGGTATCGCTTGTTTCATCATGAAGACATCACGTGACCACACGCATTGAAATTTGTGTTCATTCCTATTTTTTTCTTGTTTTTCATTATGGAAAGTTTCAAAACGAAGTGTAATCGCATAAACATAGGGGCAGAAACAAAATAGAGAGTTTGGGATAGCTTTAACCCAGCTAAAACAGTTTTTAAGCCTTCTGGAACTACGGACACTTGTTTTTTTTATACTTTTTTTAGTCTCTCCCTGTCCCTGTTTCTGTCTTGGTCTGTCTGTCAGTGTCTGTGTGCGCGCGTGTGTGTCCGTGTGTGTATGTATATATATATATATATATATATATATATATATATATATATATATATATATATATATACATATACATATACATATATAGCTCTGATTCTCTCTCTCTCTCTTTCTCTCTCACACACTCACTTACTCACTTTCTCTCTCTCTCTCTCTTTCTCTCTCACACACTCACTTACTCACTTTCTCTCTCTCTCTCTCTTTCTCTCTCACACACTCACTTACTCACTTTCTCTCTCTCTCTCTCTCACTCCCCCCCCCCCTCTCTCTCTCTCTCTCTCTCTCTCTCTCTCTCTCTCTCTCTCTCTCTCTCTCTCTCTCTCTCCCCTCTCTCTCTCTCCCTCCCCCCCTCTCTCTCTCTCTATCGTTCTCTCTCTCTCTCTCTCTCTCTCCCAACTCTCACTCTCTCTCTCTCTCTCACTCTCTCTCTCCCTCCCTCCCTCCCTCCCTCCCTCCCTCTCTCTCTCTCTCTCTCTCTCTCTCTCTCCCCCTCTCTCCCTCCCCCCCTCTCTCTGTCTCTCTCTCTCTCCCTCCCTCCCTCCCTCCCTCCCTCCCTCCCTCCCTCCTCCCCCTCTCTCTCTCACTCTCTCCCTCCCTCCCCCCCTCTCTCTCTCTCTCCTCAGACACCACGACACTGCCGTCGACTGTCTGGCCTCAAGTAGCACATCGTCGCGTCTTCTCTCGGAATTTATTAAGGTCAAGAGACGAAAAATAACATTGCAATATTCACGCCCAACATGTCTGGCGTCTGCAGCAGAGAGAGAGAGAGACGGAGGGGCGGAGGGAAGGTAGCGAAAGAAAACAACATTGTTCCTATAGATTTTAATGGTCTTCGTTAAAGAAAATGAAGGAACACAAGGAAGAGAGAGAAAGAAAAAGAAGGAACACAAGGAAGAAAGAGAAAGAAAACGAAGGAACACAAGGAAGAGAGAGAAAGAAAACGAAGGGAATAGAGGGAAGAGAGAGAAAGAAAACGAAGGAACACAAGGAAGAGAGAGAAAGAAAACGAAGGAACACAAGGAAGAGAGAGAAAGAAAACGAAGGAACACAAGGAATAAGAGAAAGAAAACGAAGGAACACAAGGAATAAGAGAAAGAAAACGCAGGAACACAAGGAATAAAATAAAGAAAACGAAGGAACACAAGGAATAAGAGAAAGAAAACGAAGGAACACAAGGAAGAGAGAGAAAGAAAACGAAGGAACACAAGAAATAAGAGAAAGAAAACGAAGGAACACAAGGAAGAGAGAGAAAGAAAACGAAGGAACACAAGGAATAAGAGAAAGAAAACGAAGGAGAGTTTAAAAAAGGTTTGCTTGAGGAAAAAGAAAAAAATAATGAAAGAAGGAAAACAGGAATCGAAGGAAAACTACCGGGCATTGTTCTAATACATTTGATATTTAATATTTAATAATAATTTAATGATAATAATTTAGGGATTATCATAAAAAGATGAATAGATCAAATAGAAAAATAAATAAATAAGGAAAAGACGAAAGAGAAGTAAGGGAAAAATACGAGATATTGTTTCCACTCAATTTTGTCTAACTGGTATAAAGAGAAAGAAAAAAACGAAAGAAAAGAAAGAGACAACAGATAAATCAGACAAAAACAAGTGAGAGAAAGATAAAAAAGAAAACGAAGGAAGTGAGAGAAAGAAAACGAAGGAACACAAGGAAGAGAGAGAAAGAAAACGAAGGGAATAGAAGGAAGAGAGAGAAAGAAAACGGGAAAGCAGACACTGAAGGGAACACAAGGAAGAGAGAAAGGAAAGGAAACGGGGAAAAACAAACATCCAAAGGAAGACAAGGAAGTGAGAGAAAGAAAGAAAAAATAAAACGAATGGAACAACAGGAAGTGAGAGAGAGAAAAAAAGAAAACGAACAGAACACAAGGAAGTGAGAGAAAGAAAAGAAGTGAACGGAAAACAAAAAAACAAAAAAGAAAACGAAGGAAATATGAGGAAGTGAGAGAAAGAAAACGAAGGGAAAAAACAAACACCGAAGGCAATAAAAGGAAGAGAGAGAAAGAAAACGAAGGAACACAAGGAAGTGAGAGAAAGAAAACTAAGAAAACGGGGAAAAAACAAACAGCGAAGGGAATAGAAGGAAGAGAGAGAAAGAAAACGGGAAAAAAACAAACACCGAAGGGAATAGAAGAGAGAGAAAGAAAACGAAAAAAACAAACACCGAAGGCAATAAAATGGAGAGAGAGAGAAAGAAAACGAAGGAACACAAGGAATAAGAGAAAGAAAACGGCGGAGCAGACCTCCTGCCGTGGCTTCAGGTGGTCAACTTGATCCCTGGGCGACACTTGACCCGCCGCCCCAGGCACTCGCGGTCCAGTTCAACTTTGCTTAAAATTAGGTTGAGCCACGCCCGCCGCGGCCGGTTCCGGTGTGACGAACAAGGACCGTTTTGTGATTAATTAGGGTCTATTTGGGTCTGTAATAAGGGTCTGTTTGGGTTTATTTGGGTCTCTAATAAGGGTCTTTTTGGGTTTATTTTGGTATATTTGGGTCTGTTTGGGTCTATAATGAGGGTCTGTTTGGGTCTGTAATAAGGGTCTGTTTGGGTCTATAATAAGGGTCTATTTTGGTCTACAATAAGGGTCTATTTGGGTCTATATTGGTCTATAATAAGGGTCTATTTTGGTCCATTTCGGTGTATAATAAGGGTCTATTTGGGTATATATTGGACGTTAATGAAGAAGGTTAAATGTAGTGTGTATGGTCTATTTGGGTTTATTTTGGTCTATTTGGGTCTTTAATAAGGGTCTATTTGGGTCTATATTGGTCTATAATAAGGCTCTATTTGGGTCTATAATAAGGGTCTATTTTGTTATTTAAGTTAAATAAGGGTCTATTTGGGTCTATTCTGTTTGGGTCTATAAGTATATAATTCTATAATAAGGTCTATTTGGTTCATGGGGTCTATTTTGGTCTATAATAAGGGTCTATTTGGGTCTGTAATAAGGGTCTATTTGGGTCTTTTTTGGTCTATTTTGGTCTATAATAAGGGTCTATTTTGGTCTACAATAAGGGTCTATTTGGGTCTATATTGGTCTATAATAAGGGTCTATTTTGGTCTACAATAAGGGTCTATTTGGGTCTATATTGGTCTATAATAAGGGTCTATTTTGGTCTACAATAAGGGTCTATTTGGGTCTATATTGGTCTATAATAAGGGTCTATTTTGGTCTACAATAAGGGTCTATTTGGGTCTATATTGGTCTATAATAAGGGTCTATTTTGGTCCATTTCGGTGTATAATAAGGGTCTATTTGGGTCTATATTGGTCTATAATAAGGGTCTATTTTGGTCCATTTCGGTGTATAATAAGGGTCTATTTGGGTCTATATTGGACGTTAATGAAGAAGGTTAAATGTAGTGTATATGGCTTTGACTTTGACACGTTTATTGAGACAAAAGATCAATTACATCTCCAAGGGATGAGGTCACTTAGGTTATCCTCACCCTTACTTAATGTCACTTTGCGGGCTCACAATTCGCATACAAAACTATAATAATAGAATTCACATACAAAACTTAATAATAATAATAATAATAATATTTAAAATGGATATTAAAATGAGAGTAAGGTCCCCCCTCCCCCCCTCCCGGTATATGGTAAATCACTGAATATTTTGTCGATTTAGAGTCCAAATAACAGCGGTATATTGTGAATATTGTGAATATTTATCGTATCTCTGCACCTTCGCCTTTATTAAAAATACAGGAGGAAAAGTATATAATCATGAAGAGAAAATAACATTTCAGTGGTATTTTGAAAGCAGGAGGGTAATAATTATCGAAGAAACAGAAGGAACAGAAGAAAATAAGATAAGAGATAATCTTGTAAAATCAAAGAATAAACGAATGAAAAGGTTGGACAGTGGAAGTGAGTTATGGAGATGGAAACGGGTCATAACCAAAGGATTTAGTAGGAAAACACAGCTAATTACACACTACGCAACACCCGCGATCTAGAACATTCCCTGAACACTATGAACAACAACAGCAAAAAAAAGTCTAGAACATTCCCTGAACACTATGAACAGCAACAGCAAAAAAAGTTTAGAACATTCCCTGAACATGCTATGAACAACAAAAAAGTCTAGAACATTCCCTGAACACTCTATGGACAACAAAAAAGTCTAGAACATTCCCTGAACACTCTATGAACAACAAAAAAGTCTAGAACATTCCCTGAACACTCTATGAACAGCAACAACAAAAAGTCTAGAACAATCCCTGAACACTCCATGAACAACAACAACAACAAAAGTCTAGAACAATCCCTGAACACTCCATGAACAACATCAATAAATCAAATGTACTCTCTGTGTCCTTTGATGTCCACTTCTCGACTTGCACTTTCTCCTCTCCTTTGCCTCCCTCCCCCCTTCCTTCCTCTCTACTTCTAAATTATGATAACAATCTTAAAAAACAGCTAATTAAAACCCAACAACCGCCGCCGATGCCTTAATGACTCGACCTCCCCGCGCCCTTCGCAGATCCTCTTCGGGGTGGCCGCCGTCTTGAACATCTTCGTGGCCTTTGTTTACTTCGGCCAGATGTTCATGACCCTGACGCCGCCCCACTGGTGCCGCCCCCCGCCCGGCCTCGAGCACCTCAACCTGACGGAGGGGCAGCTTAAGGAACTCACTGTCCCGCGCCGCGCCGACGGGGAGTACCTGTCCTGCGCGAGATACGACGTCAATTTCACACAGGTGAGAAAAGGTGGTGTTGGCTTCGTCGTCGGAAGCGTCGCCATTGGTAATTCTGCTTTATTCTTTTCGTTTTTATTGGTGTCATTTTATTATTATCATTGCCATTTCATTATTATTATTATTATCTTTGTTAGTATGATTATTATTATTATGGTTATAATTATAATCATTATCATTCTTATTGTTGTTGTTGTCAATTTATTATTGTTATTGTTATCTATTATTATTTTCTTATCATTATCATTTTGTCATTAACATCATCATTATCATTATGTTGTTGTTATTATTATTATTATTGCTAGTGTTGTTATCATTATTTTCATTCTCCTTCTTATTATTATTATTATTATTATTATTAATGTTTTG
>NC_091587.1:522403-537403 GCF_042767895.1 Penaeus vannamei | reverse complement strand
CGGTCTGATAATCCGCGTCTTGTAGCTCGTGTGTTATGTAACCGACTGGTTATACAATCGTGTCATGGAGGCTATACTGTCATGGAGGGACAGCATAAGCCTTAAAGATTCAGATCTCTTTTGTGAGGCTGTGAGATCCCCTCCTTAGAGGTTATTTCCGGGTTTCGCTTGTCAGTGGTGATTCTCTAGGTAATGTTTTTATGTATTTGCACGACTGTTTTCGTCTATGTTCGTGTATCTGATGGCATTGTGTGTGGGTTTATGCGCGCGCACGTGTGGATAAGCGAAACAACGATGGTAGTGTTTAGAGAAAAGGACGAAAAATGCGGAACTGTCATGAAGGTTTAAAAAATCGCCCTAAAATCCCTGCTGCAAAAGTGGTGTTCGGAAGCAGATATGATTTCAATACTAGATACTGACGGCAAGTTTGTTAAAATTGTACGAGATTTGAAAATGTAGACCTGCTTTGACGCGGAAATAAATGTATTATCTGTCTCTCTGTCTGATAGATGTACATTTATCTACTAATCTATCCGGTAGATATGCATGTCTGAACTGATAGATGTCTATTTATTTTTGTGTGTACGGAAGTCATATTGAATGTTCATTGAGTCGGGTTTCGGACGATTCTAACAAACCGAATGTAAAAGAAAAAACAAATAGAAATGATTAAACATTGTGGATGCTGATCACCGGTAAGAATTCCTGATTTCTGAAGTGCCCAAGATAAGAAATCATTGCAAAATCCATTTATTTTGTCCATGAGTGTCAATCAAAGTTTTGCAAGACATGACAAATCCTATTGAGATCGTTAAAATGATTTGGAAATATAGGCCTATCATTTAGAGTGACTGGTAGGTTAAACCAAGTCAGTAGAACACCTTAATAAATTAATTAATTATAATAGATAAATAAACAAACCAAGAGTCAGTAGAACACCTTAATAAATTAATTAATTATAATGAATAAATAAATGAATAACATAAATTAATGTTAATAAATAAATCAATCAATAATTTAATAAATAAATTAATTAATAAGTTAATAAAAATAATAAATAAATAAATAAATAGATAGATAAATAAATAAATAAATAAATAAATAAATAAAATAAATAAAATAGAATAGTCACCCCTTCCTCTAGACCCTTACACCCCCGCCCCCACCCCCCACCCCACCCCCCCACCCCGAAGCCAGAATTGAACAGAAGCTCCAAGTGGCGAGTGCTTCTCTAGACCTTGTTACTTCGACCTTGCTTTTGCTTGCACTTTCCGAGGAACAGTATGGACAACAAGGCGAGGCGAATAAATAGCAGAATCTGCGGAAGAAAATGCAAGCCGCTGCTTCTCGTGAGGCTGACTTAAAGGCGAAAATACACGCAGTCGCCATTATCTCTTCTAATCTTCTGCTGTGATTTAGTTGGCGATTTAGAAACAGAGCAGCGAGGTGCGCAAAGTTCCACGCACGTACATCTCAAATAACTTTGCAAACTTGCCGTGATTAAGCCTTCTCGGCAACCAAATCGGGAAATCTGCAACAAGACTAACATCCCTCCCCATCCCCTCCTCCCCTCTGCCTATCCCCCCTTCCCCCTCCCCCCACTCCGCCTAAAGCCTCAGAGCCGAGCCTTCCTCTACCTGATAAGATAAGCCTCATCACGCTTGCAATTTTGCTTTCTATTTTTTTGCGTTTCCATAAGAACTGGCCTGACCCCCCCCCCCGGCTAGGCACCACAATTCCTTCGTAAATGTGGACAAATATGGGGTCATACGATTGGGTCTTGCGCATCTAGAAGCGATCCCACGCATGTCGCATTATTATTCAAGATATATATGATTATGTCACGAAGACAACTGTATTGGGAATGAAAATATTCTAGAATATTAGATAATCTTTACATGGACTTCTTTTCTTTCGCCTCTAAATGAAAACACTAATGGGATAGACCCCCTCTGAACCTCAAGACCAAAACGCAAATTACTCTGAGACCAAAAACACTCGCTGTCGTCTTCGTCTCAGGGGGTTAAGCGCAAGGTCTATTTAAAGGGTCTATCACACTTTCACTTTTTTTCCGTCAATTTTTTGCGTTTCCGAATGAACTTTCCGCGTGAACATCGACTGGCTTTGTGTAAACAAACATGGCGCTACTGGAGTGAGGTCCCGGGAATCACACGAACATTCTCATATATATTTTACGTCACTTTAAAGAAATATGATGATATATATTGTATACGCGAATGTTCTAAACTCTTAGCTTATGCTTACATTCACTCATCCTATCTAATTTATTAATAGCACAAGATCAAGACGGAAATTAGTCAGACGGAAACGGTCGTAACCGTCTTGGTCTGGGAGGCGTTCCGTTCGTAGACGATCCTTGCGGAAAACCTCAGATTCAGACGGAAGCCCAGAAATTGACGGAAAAAGTGATAGTGTGACAGGGCCTTCAGTCGATTTTCATAAAGAAAGTTCATTCGCAAACGCAAAAATTGACGGAAAAAGTGCTAGTGTGACAGGGTCTTCAGTCGATTTCCATAAAGAAAGTTCATTCGCAAACGCAAAAAATGACGGAAAAAGTGCTAGTGTGACTGGGTCTTCAGTCGATTTCCATAAAGAAAGTTCATTCGCAAACGCAAAAAAATGACGGAAAAAGTGCTAGTGTGACAGGGTCTTCAGTCGATTTCCATAAAGAAAGTTCATTCGCAAACGCAAAAATTGACGGAAAAAGTGCTAGTGTGACAGGGTCTTCAGTCGATTTTCATAAGGGAACGTTCATTCGCAAACGCAAAAAAACTGACGGAAAAGTGCTAGTGTGACAGGGTCTTCAGTCGATTTCCATAAAGAAAGTTCATTCGCAAACGCAAAAAAACTGACGGAAAAGTGCTAGTGTGACAGGGTCTTCAGTCGATTTCCATAAAGAAAGTTCATTCGCAAACGCAAAAAAAACTGACGGAAAAAGTGCTATTGTGACAGGGTCTTCAGTCGATTTCCATAAAGAAAGTTCATTCGCAAACGCAAAAAAACTGACGGAAAAAGTGCTATTGTGACAGGGTCTTTAGTCGATTTCCATAAAGAAAGTTCATTCGCAAACGCAAAAAAAACTGACGGAAAAAGTGCTATTGTGACAGGGTCTTCAGTCGATTTCCATAAAGAAAGTTCATTCGCAAACGCAAAAAAAACTGACGGAAAAAGTGCTATTGTGACAGGGTCTTCAGTCGATTTTCATAAGGGAACGTTCATTCGCAAACGCAAAAATTGACGGAAAAAGTGCTAGTGTGACAGGGTCTTCAGTCGATTTCCATAAAGAAAGTTCATTCGCAAACGCAAAAAAAAAAAAAAAAAAAAAACGGAAAAAGTGCTAGTGTGACAGGGCCTTCAGTCGATTTTCATAAAGAAAGTTCATTCGCAAACGCAAAAAAAAAAAAAAAAAAAAAAAAAAGGAAAAAGTGCTAGTGTGACAGGACCTTCAGTCGATTTTCATAAAGAAAGTTCATTCGCAAACGCTAAAATTGACGGAAAAAGTGCTAGTGTGACAGGGTCTTCAGTCGATTTCCATAAAGAAAGTTCATTCGCAAAGGCTAAAATTGACGGAAAAAGTGCTAGTGTGACTGGGTCTTCAGTCGATTTTCATAAGGAAAGTTCATTCGCAAACGCTAGAATTGACGGAAAAAGTGCTAGTGTGACTGGGTCTTGGTTCCGCGTGCAAGGGATTCGCGCGGGAAGGTTCAGGTTCTTATAAGATTATGATAAGATTATATTTCATTATTTTTATTAGACTATCTTAGATAATATTATATTTCATCATATTTTCATGTATTATATAACAAGATTATTGTTTTTTTTTTAACATTTCATTATTATTTTATTTTATTTTTTTAGGAACGCCAAAACGTGGTAAAAATGCTAGCGTGATAAGGCCCATCAAAGTATATATATTTTTTCGTTTCGTATACATGTTTTTGCTGATCTGTGAACTAAAAGTTCATTTAAACATAATCTAATATTCTAGTAAATGTACTTACAATATATTTTTGTCTTCTTTGCACAATTGTATCTCTTTGTAATAACAATGTGACATGTATGAGAATGCTTGTTGCTGTCCACGACCTAACTGGCATGACACTATGTTTGGTCACATGGGCGCTGTGCCAATTGGTAAAGGTGGCACTCTGCTAGTGTCATGGAGCCAGACCGTTTGCACCCAGAGAGGTCTTGCAAAAACGCAAAAACAACAACAACAACAACAAAACTGAAAAAGAGCGCCCACGGCTGCTGGCTCGTGTATCTTCTCGCAAGACACAAACATAACAAAGAGGAGATTAAAAGAAATACAGTACAGATTGATAAAAGAAGAAGAAAAAAACAAGTAATTTGTCAACACTAAAATCCTTCACACACACACACACACACGCGCATACACACACCAACACACCCACAACCCCACGGGCCACGCAAAACACCCACCCTTCCCAATCAATCATCTCTCAAAAGGCACGAAAATAAATCCAAACAAAAAACAAAAAACAAAAAATAATAAAAAAAAAATAAAACCTAAAGCGATTATTTATCCCTAATATCAGCATGACAGGACACGCGAGGCAAGCGTCCTTGGCCTACAAGCGTTGGCCAGAAATTAATCGAGAGAGAGAGAGAGAGAGAAGAAGAAGAAGAGAGAGAGAGAGAGAGAGACAGAGAGAAAGAGAGAGAAGATATATATATATATATATATATATATATATATATAGAGAGAGAGAGAGAGAGAGAGAGAGAGAGAGAGAGAGAGAGAAGAAGAAGAAGAGAGAGAGAGAGAGAGAGAAATAAAAATAAATAAACAAATAAAGAGAGAGAGAGACAGTAATCGACCGCCCAAACAAATGAGAATCGCCCCACGTTAGCATTCAAACCTGCGCGCGGCGGGGTGGCGGACACGAAAAGTATAAACGAAAGAATAACCGTCTCGGGAGGGAGGCCGATGAATAGGTTCCCGCACGCGAAGGGGGATTAAGGCGACTGGCGGAGGATTGAGCACCTGCAGACGGAAATAAGCACGTGAATAGATAAATGAAAAGATATGTATAGATGAATAAAGAAACACGCAGAGAAATGAATGAATATGTAGATAGATGTATGAATAAAAGATGAACAGGACGTAAATGGAAAATGAATGAATTAATGAATTTTGAATAAATATATGAATAATAAGTCAAGAAGTAAACTGAAGAAATAGAATGGATAAATAAAAGGAAGAATGAACAATAATTAAAAACTAAAAGAAAAATTAACATTTGCTGTGAGTTAAAGACATTAAAGGAATGGGCGAATGGAGAGAGAGAGAGATAAAAAATCAGCATTCGAGAATTTAGAACAAAAATGAAATAAAGAAGGAAGGACCATTTGCAAAAAAAAGAGATAAATAAAAATAATAATAATAAAATAAAAGATTAAATAAAATAAAGAAATAAAAATAGATAAAAAAAGAATAAAGAATAATAAAGATAAGGGCTTATGTAATTAATCAAACAAAGAATAATCATTTTGAAATATTTAAAAGAAACTAGAAACTTGAGGAATCGGAAGATGAATAAACAATTAGGAGAATAACGAAGACGTGGAGAGACATAACCGATAAAGAAAGGAAGAAATAAATAAAGAGAAAAATGCCATAAGCCACACCGATGACTCTTGACTCCGAATATAAGAAGGAAGTCGCAGCGCAAAAAATAACACATCAACGTAGTTATTATTCACATCACGCGAAGAGCATTAGTCTTCTATACACGGAGCTGAGTAAGCCAAAAGAAAGAGAAAGAGAGAAAGAAAGAAAAAACGAGGAAAATCTGAACTGCAACGTTTTCTTTTTTCAGTTTACAGGATTCGATTCGACTTAAAACGAAATTATTATATAAGGAAAACAAAATCTATACTGAAACGTTCTCTTTATAGAATTCGATTCGTTTTGGAATAGAATTGCCATAAAAAACAAAAACAAAATCCAAACTGAAATGTTCTCTTTACAGAATTCGATTCGACGTGGAATAGAATTATCATAAAAGGAAAAAAAATCTGAATTGAAGCCGTCTCTTTATAGAATTCGATTCGACTTGAAACGACATTATCGTAAAAGAAAAAAAAAACTGAATTGAAACCTTCTCTTTATAGAATTCGATTCGACTTGGAATAGAATTACCATAAAAATACAAATCTAAACTGAAATGTTTTTACAGAATTCGATTCGACTTGAAACGAAATTATCATAAAAGAAACAACAATCTGAAATGAAACCTTCTCTTTATAGAATTCGATTCGACTTGGAATTACAAAAAAAAAAAAAAAAAAAAAAAAAAAAAAAAAAATCTAAACTCAAACTCTTTGCAGATCTCGATTCGACTTGGAATAGAATCATCATCAAGTCTGGGATTCTACAATGGCGATTAAGGACTTCGATGACATTTTCCAACATATCGGAGGATTCGGACGATACCAGATGGTAAGTAGAGGGGGAGGGAGGGGAGAGGAGGGGGGATGGGAGGGAGGAAGAGGAAGGTGAGAGGTAGAGCGGGAAGGAGGGAGGGAGGGAGAGAGGAGGGAAAGGGAGGGAGAGAGGGAGGGAGAGAGCGAGAGAGGATGCGCGTGGGTAGGTGGGAGAGGGAGGGAGAGCCTCCCTCTGTGTGTGTGTGTGTATCTATCTATCTATCTATCTATCTATATCTATCTATCTATCTATCTATCTATCTATCTATCTATCTATCTATCTATCTATATATATATATATATATATATATATATATATATATATATATATATATATATATATATATATACAAATATACATACATACACACACACACACACACACTCACACTCACACACATATACATATATGTATATATATTCATATGTATGTATGTACATAATCATCATCATCAGCCTGTATTAATCCACCGCAGGACGTAAGCCTTCCCCAGTCTTTTCCAATTGTTCCTGTCTATGTTAACTATTTCCCAGTCTGTTACTTTCTTTGTCCATCTGTCGTCCTGTCTCTTGCAGATATGCCCTGTCCATTGCCATTTCTTCTTGATGCTCCCGAGTATATCTTCCACCTTCGTCTGTTCCCTGATCCACGTCGCCCTCATCCGATCTCTTAATTCCCAGCATCGACCTTTCCGTTCTTCTCTGGGCATTTATTAGTCTCCTCTCCAGTAGTAGTAGTAGTAGTAGTAGTAGTAGTAGTAGTAGTAGTAGTAGTAGTAGTAGTAGTAGTGGTCGTAGTCCACGTTTCTGATCCATAGGGCATGGCGGAGGACGCATTGGTGGAAGACTTTTCCTTTAAAATATGATAAAAAGGAGCCTCTGGGTATGCTCCTGTGTCTGCCGAGGGAGCTCCAGCCTAGACTGATGCGTCGCTTTATTTCCTGTTCGCTGTGTGTGTTTGTCTGTATGAGTTTCCTTAGATATATAGTCTGCAATTACCTACGCACACGCACACGAACACGCACACACACACACACACACGCACACGCACACACACGTACACACACACACACACACACACACAAACGAACATTCCCTCAAGAAAAGCCCGCCTCCAGATCCTGTTCGCTGCGAGCTGTGTGTTGAACGTGTTCGTGGTGTTCGTGTACTTCGGCCAGATCTTCATGACGCTCACGCCCCCACACTGGTGCCGCCCGCTCGCGCCCCTCCTGCGCCTCAACCTCTCGGAGCTGGAGCTGAAGGCGCTGACCATCCCGCGGCACCACAACGGCAGGGACTTCCTCTCCTGCAGCAGATACGACGTCAATTTCACGCAGGTGACTGGTCTCGGGGGTTGTCTCTCGTTTTTTTTCTCTTTCTCGTTCTCTCTATCTCTGTCTGTCTCTGTCTCTCTCTCTCTTTCTCACTCTCACTCCTTTTCTCTCTCTCGTGCTCTCTCTCTCCCCCCCTTCTCTCTCTCTCTTTCTCCCCGCCTCCCCCCCTCTCTCTCTTTGTCACATTCATCCCTTAGGACAGCGAGGGATCTGATCCAAAACTGATGAATAATTTCAATTTGGAAAATTAATTGGAACTCTATTAATTCGTCCGGAAGAGGAGCACAGCTGAACAGTCTGGGCGATCACTCTGCTAACCCCGATACAGGTGTGCTTAGACCCTCACCTCATCTACTTCGCAGGTGGTGGAGAGCAACCTCAGCTGGCCCGACCCGACGTGGCCGGTCACCAGCTGCACGGACGGATGGACCTACAACTTCTCTCTGTACTACCCTACTATAACTTCAGAGGTATTTCGTAATTTCATTTCATACGTAAGGCACTTTTTTCTACATAATTGCGTATAGTTTATGCGCGTGCCTCTTGTTGATAGATCTTTGCCTACATTTTGTCTGTTGGTGTGTGGACGTAAGCTGAATGTAGCTTTAAAAGTAAGGGGAATTTGGTTTTAAGAATCAGCAAATTTTAGCTCTAAATGTGAGCAGAATTTAGATCGGAACTTGGCTTCAAAAGTGAACGAAAAATAGTAATAAACGTAAGCAGAATCTAGCCCTAGATTTAGCCCTAGAAGCGTCTCGATCCCTATTACTGACCAGAGATTCATAGAGGTCTCCGTTTCAACCACTCTTGGAGAATAATAATTCCGGCCGAGTGTACCGTGCCCCTGCCCCCTCCCCCCCCTGCCCCCGGAGGCCCTAGACGTCTCCTCCTCCGCAGCTGGACTGGGTGTGCGACGAGGACTGGCGACCGGCGCTGGCGCAGTCGCTCTTCTTCGTGGGGTCCATGGTGGGGTCGCCGAGCCTGGGCTGGGCGGCCGACGCGTGGGGCAGACTCCCCATCATCGTGTTCTCCAATCTGCTGGGCGCCGTGGCTGGCATCGCTTCCGCCTTCAGCTCCTCCTTCGTCATGTTCGCCGCCCTGAGATTCATCGTCGGATTAACGTACGAGCAGCATTACATCATCGCCTACATCCTGCGTGAGTGCTTAGCCGACACGATCTCTCGCGCCTCAAAAGGAGACTTTTTATGCGGCTTTTATCCTCATGACGTGGTCCCCGCGGCTTACCACGCCCTCTGCACGACATGTCTCATGCCCTTCTCACTCCAAATGGAAGTTTTTACGTCCTCCTTCACACCAAGCTACACTTTCATGCCGTTCTCATACGTCATACTAATCTAAAGGCCGTTCCTTAGACTCGAGCTTGCGCTTGCTTTGGTCAGAGCATTTATCCCACATCTAATTAATCTTATTTCTATATGCACAAATTGTCCGTTTTCTCCTTCTGAAGTCGTAAGATTAAGGCGAAGTCACAACTGCGTCCGAATGCTCAGGCATTTTTTAACGGTCTTCATAACTAGTACCAACTGGAAATGCCCCTTTATATATTTGAATAATATCCTTCTTTCATTAAGCAATATCCTTCTCTCACCACATGCTTTCATCTCCCTGATGAACAATGCTGATAATCCTGAAATCCCAAATCAAGAATTTACCACGATCGCACTTTCAAACGCCATATAGGCCTACCTACACGAATTCTTGCGTCTCCTGGCTATCTTCCTAGGAAACGTCCTTTTCTCTATCTGCCTCTTCAGTGCTGGAGTACGTGGGCAGCGGCTACAGGACGGTGATGGCCAACGCCCCTGTGATGACGTTCCTCACCCTGGGCCTCTGCACCATGCCCTGGATGGCCTGGGGCCTCGCCCACTGGGCCTCCTTCGCGCTCCTCATCCACGGCCTCCAGTTCGTCACCATCTTGTGCATCTGGTAGGGCTCCCTGCCTCTGTCTGTCTATGTCTCTGTCTGTCTGTCTCTGTCTCCGTCTCTCTCCCTCTCCCTCTCCCTCTCCCTCCCTCTCCCTCTCCCTCTCCCTCTCCCTCTCTCCCTCCGTCATCACCAGAATAACCGGCCCCTCCCTCCTTCAGCGTGATCCCTGAGTCCGCCCGCTGGCTGCTGGGGAAGGGGCGCGTGGACCAGGCCGTGGCCATCATCACGAGGGCAGCCAGGGTCAACCGGAAGGCCCTCTCGCCGGAAGCCCTGCAGGAGTTCAAGGTCTGAGATAAGAGATAAGGAGGGTTTTTTTAAATCGCGATCATCATAAGATAAAACATAATGATATAAAAGTAGAATATAGGAAAAAATTAATAAGTAGATTATAGAAAAAAATAAAAAGTAGAATATAGAAAAATGAATAAGATATAAAAGTAGAATATAGAAAAATGAAAACAAAATAAAAGTAGAATAAAGAAAAATGAAAAAGTTGATTATAGAACAATGAAAAAAACAAAAACAAAAATAAAATAACACATGAAAAAAAGAAAGCGATAAAATGGGTTTTGTCGTAATGAGGAGCATAATAGAACATTAGTAGATATTTATGACGATAATGATAATACTGATTATTCATGAAAATGGTTATGGTGATAGTGATTATGATAATCATGATAACAAAAGAGGTTACAATAATAATACAATTCTTGATGATACTAATGATAATAATAATGATATTGATAATGGTGCTGCTGCTGATGATGATGATGATAATGATGAAAACTAAAATTATCATAGTAATAATAACAATGGTAATAATTATAATAGTAGTAGTAGTAGTAATGATAAAAATGATGATGATAATGAAAATGGTAGTAGTAATGATGGTGATAATAATAATGATAACAATGATAATGATAATACTAATAATGATCATGATATTCATAATAATAATGATAACATTGAAGATAATTGTAGTAATGATAGTAATAATGATAATAATGATCATAATAATAATGATCATAATAATAATGATAACGATAATGATTATGACATAAATGATAATAAGTATGATAATAATAATGAGAATAAAACTGATGATAGTGACAATAGTAATAATAATGATAATAACACTGAGAATAATAACGCTAATTATAATAATAGTGATAATAATAATAATGAAAATAGTGATAATGATACCAATAATAGAAATAATAACAACAACAACATTTTAATAACATTTTGAGAGAACAAAGAACATCATCAAAGTCCTAACCATCCCCATCCCTCAAGGACTACGCGGAGTCCATGGCACGCGAGGCCGACCAGCCGAGGGTCACCACACTGAGCCTCCTGAAGACTCCTGTGCTGCGGCGTCGGTTCATCCTCGTGTGCCTGATGTGGTGAGTCGTCAGGGTGATAGTGGTGATGATTGTAAGAAGGTGATTGTGAGTCTGCGCGGTGAGTGGTGTGTGTGTGGTTTGGGTAGGGGCGTGTGGATTTTTTTTGTGTGTGTGTGTGTGTGTGTGTGTGTTGTGTGTGTTGTGCATGTGGTGTAAGTGGGTCGGTGTTTGTTTCTTTATTAGTTTGATGAGAGAGAAAAAAATATATATGAATGTGATAAATTAATGTCTTCTATTCGTTAGATAAGAGAGAGAGAGAAAAAAAATATATATATGAATGTGATAAATGAATGTCTTCTATTCAGGTCTTTCTTATAGTTGCTAATTGACTCCACAGACACCATGTTAGTAAACTATCCCTTGATTTCTCTATGTTGCTCAGTTATCTCTATTCTTCTTCCCTTTTTGGTATTCCAGCAAAACTAACCCCGAAGGTTCATATTCCATTCGTGTTACATCTTGCCAACACGTCATGTAATTAATCTATGAATAAATGGGTGTTCACGAGGTCTGAATTACTTAGACCGGTATTCGATCTGTGCCGATGCCTGTGAGTGGTGGGTATGTCTTGTATCTTAATGACAGGCACAATTGCGGAGAGCGGGGAGTGGTTCAGCACCGTCAAGGCAGAGGGGGACAAAATGGGCTTTCCTGAAGTACCTTTGTCTAAGCCTCCAGCCAGTTTATTCCCGCGTGGACAACTTCTCGTAGCATGGAGTGACCATATCGTTCCTTTTTTTTCTTTAAGCTCTTTCTCACACCGAACATTCTCTCTCTCTCTCTCTCTCTCTTCCTCGCTCGCTCCGTCTCTCTTTCTTTCTCTCTGACCCTCTCTCTCTCTCTTTCTTTCTCTCTGACCCTTTCTCTCTCTCTGACCCTTTCTCTCTCTCTCTCTCTCTCTCTCTCTCTCTCTCTCTCTCTCTCTCTCTCTCTCTCTCTCTCTCTCTCTCTCTCTCTCCAGTCCCATATTACCATGATATTACCATTAGTTTTTAGGAGCGTTGATGCCTTTTACAGGAGTCGTTATATTCCGTTTTATTCACGAAAACTTCAAATCTGGAAGGGCCTGAATATACGAGAATGTATTATAATACGCCACTGAATTTTACTCGTAGATATGAACTGAATCAGTATTATTCGTGTGCATCTCAATAGATTTACAAAAGGGGTGAAACATGTGAACTGCTTTTTTCATGGCATACGATATGAAAATGTACTGTAGAACATATGCTGAGTAAAAAAAAAGCAAAAGAAACATATAAATCAACAAAATTCAATACCTGCGACCGCTGACAAACCCGTGACACGCCCCCCGCCCCCACCCACCCCACCCCACCCCACCGCGGCGTCACACGAACGGTCTCAAGCACCTCCTCCTCGCCCCTCCGCCTCCCCCAGGATGGTGATGACCGTGGCCTACGACGGCCACACGCGCAACAGCGAGAACATCGGCTACGACGCCTTCCTCAGCTTCACCATCGCCGGCGCCGTCGAGTTTCCCGCCGACGTCCTCACGATGGTGACGACGGAGTGGCTGGGGCGCCGACACACCACCGTCGGGTCGCTCGTCCTCAGCGGCCTCGTCGCCCTCAGCGTCGCCCTCGTCCCTGAAGGTGGGATCTCGCGCTCTCGCTGTCTCTCTGTCTGTCTGTCTGTTTGTCTGTCTGTCTCTGTCTGTTTTTCTGTCTCTGTCTCTGTCTGTCTGTCTCTCTCTCTGTCTGTCTGTCTCTCTCTCTGTCTGTGTCTGTCTCTCTCTCTGTCTGTCTGTCTCTGTCTGTCTGTGTCTGTTTGTCGCTCTCTGTGTCTCTGTCTGTCTCACTCTCTGTCTGTGTCTGTCTCTCTCTCTGTCTGTGTCTGTCTCTCTCTCTGTCTCTGTCTGCCTCTCTCTGTGTCTCTGTCTCTGTCTGCCTCTCTCTGTGTCTCTGTCTCTGTCTGCCTCTCTCTGTGTCTCTGTCTCTGTCTGCCTCTCTCTGTGTCTCTGTCTCTGTCTGCCTCTCTCTGTGTCTCTGTCTCTGTCTGTCTGTCTGGCTCTCTCTCTCTCTCTCTCTCTCTCTCTCTCTCTCTCTCTCTCTCTCTCTCTATCTCTCTCTGTCTGTCTGTCTGTCTGTCTCTGTCTCTCTTTTTTCGTGTATTTAAGTTTATGTTCATATATATATATATATATGAAAATAAAAAAATGTTTATGATCCGTTTATATATATTGAAATGTTTTTCTTTTCTCTTCTTTTCTTTTCTTCTTCTTTATAGACAACACCGTAGTCATTATGGGACTGGCTTTCACTGGCCGGTTCCTCATCACGATGACCATGAACGTGGGGCATCAGTACCCGGTGGAGATCCTGCCCACGGTGGCTCGCGGGCAGGGGATGGGCACCATGCAGACCCTGGGGTTCCTCTCCGCCTTTGCCTCTCCCTACATCGTCTATCTGGTATAAGGCGTCCCTTGGCCAAAGGTTTTCGAGGGCACTGCTGGGCTCTGCTTGGTCAGGCTATTGAGCTCGCGGCTGTTCAGGGTTCGATTTAGTTCTCTAGGTGGGATTAGGGTCAGTGGTTAGAGAGAGAGAGAGAGGAGAGTGAGAGAGAAAGAGAGAGGGAGGGAGGGAGGGAGGGAGGAAGAGAGAGAGAGAGAGAGAGAGAGAGAGAGAGAGTGAGAGAGAGAGAGAGAGAGAGAGAGAGAGAGAAAGAGAGAGAGAGAGAGAGGAGAGAGAGAGAGAGAGGGAGAAAGAGAGAGGGAGAGAGAAATGAGAGAGAGAGAGAGAGAGAGCCATTTCGTACTCAGCCTATTTTGTAGGATTACTGTTGATTTGCAAGCTTTTGGCAAAGGAGGTTTTAGAATTTCTAAATCATTTTATGAAACGGTTGAAGTGCATGAGAAGATGTCGCCGATAAGAAGTCACTGCAATTAATTATTCATTTTGGTATTAATCAACGATTATGATGAACTATCTTCAAAATATATAGCATAGCATGGAATTACAAATGTAAACTTTATGAGAGAATACATGAAAATATTTGTTTAAAATACATAGGAAATATTGATTTTAATTCTAAAAATGTGAATAAAAGAAATCACTTTTCTTAACCAATGGAAATGTTTTAGTGAATAAAGGGAAAATTTAGAGAAAGACATCTGAAATTTAAAAGAAAATGGATTAATCATAAATGAGAGGAGAGAGAGAGAGAGAGAGAGAGAGAGAGAGAGAGAGAGAGAGAGAGAGAGAGAGAGAGAGAGAGAGAGAGAGAGAGAGAGAGAGAGAGAGAGAGAAAGTGAGAGAGAGAATGAGAAAGTGAGTAAGTAAGAGAGAGAGAATGAGAAAATATTAAGAAGAAAATATCCGTTTACACACTTTCTCACCCGTCACCCTCTGCGCCTCCCCCAGTCGAAGTACGGCTCCTTCTTGCCCTACGTGATTCTCGGCGCCATCACGGTCCTGGGCGGCGTCGCTTGCCTCTTCCTGCCGGAGACGCTGCACGAGAAGCTGCCGGACACGCTCGAGGACGGCGAGAACTTCTTCAGCGGCCAGACTCTGTGCTACAACCCGTGCGCCGCCAGGTACGAGGGGAGGGGGAGGGGGGAAGGGGGAAGGGGGCGTGTGTGTGTGTGTGTGTGTGTGTGTGTGTGTGTGTGTGTGTGTGTGTGGGTGTGGGTGTAGGTGTGGGTGTTTGTGTGTGTGTGTGTGTGTGTGTGTGTGAGAGAGAGAGAGAGAGAGAGAGGAATGGCTATAATTCCTGTTATGGTTGTGAGACAGGATTTGCAACTCACAGCATGCTTGCTAAAATTTATAGTTTTGTAAAAAAAAAATAATACCAACGGTCTGAGAGGACAATAATAATTTTGGTGA
>NC_091587.1:499903-507403 GCF_042767895.1 Penaeus vannamei | reverse complement strand
AGTAATATCACTACAAGGTACAGTTTCGATGTTGATCAGGGTAAAAAAGACGTCTTTCCTTTTATGGAATACAGTGACATGTGCAACATTCCTTCGAGTAAGCTGTAATATCATATCTGTTTTCTATTTTGTAAAGTGGCGCGTTGTTAGTTTTCATTTCTGTTCGGTCAGCATATGCACCTCGCTTTTGTTACATTTACGAAACACTTTCGTAAAAAAAAACGAATGATATCGGTTACGTCCCTTCATTTCGCATATATTTTTGCAAGTTGAGAGTATTCGTTGCGTTTCACCTGCTGCGCGACTAACGATCCCCGAGCCGTGGTTTTAATTGCACCCAATTAACGGGGGAATTCTCCGAGGCCGCCGCGTGCCACATTCGCCATCCAAACATCCATTTTAGCCTCATTCCACGTCCGCCGGTCACCGCGACGCTCACGTGCATCCTCATTCCACCCAGTCTCATCAGCATTTATCATAACATCGAAGTGGGAGGCATTGCAGCATCAGCGCCGCGCGTGAGTCAGCGCCGAGGGTCACGGCCTTCGGATTCTGCTGCGCCGCCTGTGACCCGGATGTCGGTGTGACGTCAGAGCAGGCGGGAAGAGACCTAAAAAAATCCAGGTTTCGAGTAAGAATGAGATACCGCTTTAGGAATTTAAAATATCACATTTTTTATTATCATCATCGAGTTTTTTTTCAAATATCCTGTTTTTTTTTCAAATATTTTTTTTTTGTTTTTGTTTTTACGGTTTGTCCAACGTGATATGCCTTCACCCCGAGGACGCATTCGGGCGAACACGGAGCCGCAGCACCAATCCTTCGACCCTTCGTGCACAAGGAGGGAGCGGGAGGTGCTTCGAGGGCGAGGAAAGAGGAAGCCTTATTGGAATAATCCCTTTTTCCCCCACGGACGCTGGCGGACCGTGGCGCGAGGGATACACAACCGCACACGCACTAACAAACCCTAAGCTTGACGGGACAACGCGTATCAGTTTCAGATATAGAATTGAAGCTATTCAGTAGTTCAGAAGAGGATGATGAACGACCTCAATCCTAGAGGAGGAAGACGGGAGCAGAGAGAAGCCTTAGAGACGCAGCCAGCGCCTCCTTCCCACGAGAGAGCAGCGTCTCCAGGGCCAAGACCTCAACTTAGTGACAATCTCATTAAGCAGGTGACACCGCGGAGGCCAAGGGGGGAGGGGGTTGCATGTGAGGGGGTGGGGGGGCAGGTGAGGGGGTATGTAGATGAAGCAGAGGTGGGGGAGGGGGGTTTGGACATGAAGGAGGGGGTGAGAGGGTATATATATATATATATATATATATATATATATATATATATATATATATATATGTATATATACATATATATATATATATATATATATATATATATATATATATATATATATGAGAGGGTCGTATATGAAAGAGGGAGGCAAGGGGGAGGGGGCACTGTTGCGAGGGGGAGTGGGGGGGCGGGGGGCAGAGAGGGGAGGTTATGTATATGAGGGGGACAGGTAAGGGGGGGGGGAGGTATGGGGGGAGAGGCTTCAGCACTCGTTGTATGTTCAGTAGTGCGTCGACAGCGAGTGAGGTTACTGTTGTGTTTAGGTAATTCGTAAAACTTTTTTTTCCCAGATGGCTAATATATTTGCGACAGTAAGCTCTTGCTCTAAAAACCGGATTTAGGCTCATGTCACTTCCTCGCAAGTAGATAAATCGTGTAAAAAAATCCCCGATGCATAAATGGTTTCGATTGAACATGCGTGTGGCGGTTTCCGGTTGTTAAATACAAAGCAGTTTTTTCATGTTAAAACCGCACGCATATCTAAACACGCCCTTCTTTTTTGTCATATTTATGTTTAGGAATAGCAATTCGACCCGAATTTCTCCAAATTCTTGAGCCATAAATCTGTGCATGGATATGTGTAGCATAACAGATACAAACAAATTTATAGGCCTGTTTTAAAATGCCATTTTTGTTAACACAAGGACCAGAAACTACGATTTAACTTCAGCAGCAGCGACCGAGTCCGGCAACAGATTCCAAAATGATGAACCCTTGTGATATCATGTAAGTATTGCTTCTCCAAATTGAGATATTAGAGTCTAATGGAAATCAGTTTCTATCGCCATTCATCCACACACACACACACATACACAAACACCCACACCCACACCCACACACAAACACACACTATTTTGAGGGGGAAAATCCGATCCCATGGATAACTCTGCATTTTACCCTTTATCATAATACAGATATCCAGATAACAACTGAAATTTGTTTTCCACACTTAAGTACGCCACCCTATGTGATTGCACTCGTGTTCTATTTGACTGAGGTACTGTATGTAATGGCCAGCGCAAAACTACCTTAACTACCTTCACCCCCATTTACCTTGAGTCCCTGGTCGTTTTAATACGCTGCGTGAATGCTGTACCTAGAGAAGGCTTCAGGAAATATTGTAATTCTCCATATCCACTGTACATACGGGGAAAAAATGCGTTACCGAAAGCCCGAGGAGATAAAGTGACCATAGTATTATTTTGCGATTTGATTTGTGTTTTGAAAGTGCGTGTGGCGGGTGTGGATCCAAGAATCCCACGTGGGTTTGAAAGACAACCTCAGGATTCATTATGAATCTCCGAGTGGCCTAGGTTTTGAGTTCAGTCGATCGCGGGCTCTTTCAATACTAACAGGGAACATTTATTTTGAAAATTGATTTCTTCAGTATATGAAACAGTGATACTTCCATGCTTTTGGCACTATGCCGTGTCATATCTTCTGCTCAATCGCCTTTGATGTCAATGCATAGTAATGATAATTATGCTACATCGTAATTTGTCTTTCACGTAAACCGTTGCGTGGAGTCTACACATTCTTGCCTTGGACTGACTGCAAAGACCCTTCCGCTCAGCAACAGCACTGATTAAGGTGATTTGGCCCACTTCAAAGCCATCGATATTTATATACATCTCTGAGATCATGCCCTGAATACATTTGAAGACATTGTGAGGCGGGTCGACGTGAAAAAATGAGGCGAAAGATGATACAATAAAAAGATCCACCCCCCCCCCAAAAAAAAAAAAAAAAAACATATATATATAGATAATATATATATACATATATATATGTATATATATATATATATATATATATATATATATATATATAAATGAAAAAAAATAATGATAAAAACATTAGAATCACCCACCGGAAAGACCTACCTCTAAGGCCTAACCTGAACCCCTTCCGCACAAGCGATTCGCGGTCTTCCAAACTTCAAGGACTGAAGCCAATCTGCGCCGAGGATTAGGCGGCCATTCCCGCATGACGTCAGACGCTCACAGGAAGGACAGGAAACATTTGCTTTTTAAGCGTTGACGCAAAAGGAAGTGCAACCGGCGCTGTTTGATTGGTTATATGGAGAGAGAGAGAGAGAGAGAGAGAGAGAGAGAGAGAGAGAGAGAGAGAGAGGAGAGAGAGAGGGGGGGGGGGATATAGATGGATAGACAGATAAATAGCGAAGAGAGAGAGAGAGAGAGAGAGAGAGAGAGAGAGAGAGAGAGAGAGAGAGAGAGAGAGAGAGAGAGAGAGAGAGAGAGAGACCGACCGACAGACAGACAGACAAATGTAACACGAGTTTATTTCCTCTAGATTTTCCAATGTTAATGCAGGCACTGATAAGAAACATGATTAGTACAATCTTATCACATATTTCCTCGTGCTGTCATTCACACAAAGGTTAATGACGGATACAACATAAAATCCGGTTACTCAATAGAACGGATATAGTGTGTACGGCGCCTTGTGCCTGCAGTCAGCCAAAGAGACCGCCTTGTTGTGCGACCGGACTGGCACTACTGAACGCTAAGGTTGGTGAAGGGGTTGCATCTTTTGCGTCGATGTGAACTGAGGGTGTGCACCTTTCGAAACTTGTCCGAGAAAGAATTGTTCTGTTACGTTGATCTTTTTTTGTTTGTTTGTGTGTTTGTTTGTGTCTGTGTGTATGTGTGTATGTGTGTGTGTGTGTGTGTGTGTGTGTGTGTGTGTGTGTGTGTGTGTGTGTGTGTGTGTGTGTGTGTGTGTGTGGTATTTATATACTCCATATTGCCGTGTTTTTGAATTATGAATAATTATTTTGGGGGGTTTAGTTTTCAAGAATGTCGAAGGGAAGCCTACTGCACACTTCCGAGATATATAATGTTTAGTTATAAAAAAAGTCTTGACTCTGCATTGAAATAAAGATGAACTATAGTTGACGTTAGAATTCTTGTTAGAATTTGAAGAAATGGAAAAAAAAAATGTTTTCACGAATGAAGCTATAGAGTTTGCTGCATTATCTCATCCAAAATTGAGCATTCAGTAATATTCGCAAAGCATTTTTATCATAACCCTTACAAGATCCGTAAATACTTTAACTTTGTATATATAGTATCGTGCAGTTTAAGGAAAGTTATTTGCGCATTAAATTCCATGACAACTACTGCATTCGTAATATATATATATTTTTAATGAGTGTCATGGTGGAAGAAGATCTTACGTCAATATAGAAGCCCACAATGGAACGCCAAAAAGGTTGTCACAGCGGGCAAAGAGATTGACTTTTTACAAGAACAAATGCAGATAAAAACAAAATAAAAGCCATCACCTACAGATAAAAAACAACAACACAGAAAACAGAAACAAGAAAACAAAACTGTAATTAAAAGAAAAAAAAGAAAAAAAAAGAAAACAAAACTAATTAAATGGCGGTGGAATAAATAGTAAGAAGAAAACAAGACAAGAAAACAAATTGAAACACGAAATGCGTGCGTACGGCGGGCATAATGTCGTACAGGAAATGGAAGCAATCGTGCAGTGTATGTATCGTTTGAAACAATTCAGTGACAAAGTGAAGGCAATTGAACTTATTGTTACAACAGGATACTCGCAACGAGTAAGCTGTTACCTTGGTGCCTGTTAGCTGAACTTAACAGTGTGTTAGGACTTTTTTCGGGAAAATCAAGATCAGTAGCACCTCCAGGAGGTGTCATGGCGCTGTGTTGATGATTGTTCAATGAAAATATAACCATTAAAATCATTATTTTCCATCCTCTTTGTAAATTGAAGAGACCAATATGATCGACGCTATTCATCAAACATCCGTACCTGCTGTGACGTCATCAAAATAAACCCCGTGTCCCGAAAATAGAATCAGACGCCATGACACCTCCTCCAATTGCTACTGATCTAGCCTTTCCCGTTTTTTTTTCTTTTGTTCATAGACAAGGAATGTGTTCGCTTTTCGGTAAAGAAATCAAACCTTACGAACGGAAGTAGAATTTAACTGGGAATCATGTACGGTTTGTAGGCCTATAGAAATTTAACTGGAAATAATGTACGGTTTGTAGGCCTATAGAAATTTAACTGGAAATCATATACGGTTTGTAGGCCGATGGAAGAAGCCTGGCTACATCGCCCACACGGTTTGATCACACATAGATTTATTTAACAGAAGACTCACGGGCGTTTGGAGTCCCCAGTGTCTCTGAAAGGAACAAAAATGATAGTCAACGGATTTGTGAAGTGCCGAAGTTCTTGGGCTACAAGAACAAGCATTACCGTGATTTTTATTTTTTTTCTATATTTACTTATTTATTTTTATTGCATATAAAGAGAAACGTTCACCAATGTTGCACAATACCCAGGCCAGCCTTTGTATCTACGTTTGCTAAGTACAATTTACAGGCTGAAAATCTGAATATGGATTCATAGTGAGGAAAGAAATACAACATTCGCAAATACCGCTTCCGGTGGAAAAATCGGACTATAAATATTTTTTTTTTTCTTCATTTTCTACTTTATGTTTCCTGTGGATTTCAGTGCTAAGTCACGCTAAATTCTGTGGAAAGAACTACTAATATGGAGTCAAATGTAGTAATATTCTTAGTAATTAAAGAAGATAAACTAAAGTTATTGCTTATACATCTGAAGAAGATTGGACAGATTTTTTTTCGAGTTACTTTGTGTTTCGATCTAATCTTGGAAAATAATTCAGTGACCTATAGCTTTTTTTTTTTTTTTTTCCTTTCCAGTGTCACATATCACTTTTGGAAATTGGACAAGTAAATTTGTAAATGGTGAAAACAGGCATAATATTTCAGCGTTGAGCTATCAACATTTGCTCGACTGTTTTTCATTTCCTGCCATCACCGCGATCTTCTAAAAACTCGCAGAAATACGGACTAGAAAGACATATTTTTCTTTATTTTTAATGTCTTCTCCATTCCACTGGGGAAACTACTGCATAATGCTTGATTCCGTAAAGCAGAAAATGTTTCATAAAACACAACGTCCGTTTTCTTTCATTGACTTGTGGATGTGCAAGTCACTTATTTCTTTTTTAAATATATAACCGTCGTCGTTGCCAGTGTGGTTTTAATAACTACTTTTCCGGTGGTATACGGGCGTACATTCTAGTTTTTTCAAGTTTATCACCAGGTTTTATTATCATTTTATTGTATGTCTTAAGAAAAGAATTTACTTGCGGTTAAAGTTACGTAGAAGAATATTTCTAGTCAGAAAAGGAAAGAAAGAAGGAAAAGAAGTAGGGAAGAGAAACCGATACGGAGGAAACAGTTGTCCTCTGGCGGATGGGCATTTCGCAGTCAGTCACTCACTCACTCACTCTCTCTCTCTCTCTCTCTCTCTCTCTCTCTCTCTCTCTCTCTCTCTCTCTCTCTCTCTCTCTTTCTCTTTCTCTCTCTCTCTCTCTCTCTCTCTCTCTCTCTCTCTCTCTCTCTCTCTCTCTCTCTCTCTCTCTCTCTCTCTCTCTCTCTCTTCCTCGCCCCAGCTCTCTCTTTCTTCCCCTCTTAAGATAACAATAAAAATCATACCTTTTAAGAAGCCTGGCAGTCTTCAAAGTTCTCTGCATAGTCATTGGAAAGATACAGTTGCAACGTATATTTTTTGCCAGTAAAGAAAGCAAGATTGGCCAAGACGGCGATGACAATACTAATGACAAGTGCTGGTAATAATGGTGTTGATAATCATATCAGTGGGAATCACACGGCTGGAGGGATCAGCGCACGTAGAGTGGAGACATTTTATCATTTGGAACCATTGTGATCTTGTTATGGCCCGGTAATTCATAGATTGTGAGATAAGATAAGGCCTGAGTGTGTTTTATCATTCATCTGGAGGTGCACATGAGGCCTGGCATGGCCTTTAAGATAATGTGCGAATCAAATTATCTGTAGGGCATACACCATATGTTTCGAGCCAGACTAGACACCCGTTCAGATAGGCATAAAGAGAACGAACTGTATCTGAAGCAAAAATGTGATTCTTCAAGGCCAGTTAGATAAGTATGAATCATGAATATGAATATGTCCGTCATGCTGTCAAGATTATTGTACAGTTACTGCCACGGCTTGGACTTATGCTGCATTGCGCTGCTTTCGTGGTATTCGCCAGGGAAGTATGTGTTGATTGGGGTTACCTTTTGGGTC
>NC_091587.1:494903-497403 GCF_042767895.1 Penaeus vannamei | reverse complement strand
TCCAGGCCCCGCCCACTGGCACGCGCGGAAAAGGTGTGTCAAAAGGCCAGTGTACAATGCCAGGAAGTGATATACAGACACGTGCATATGATTACAGCTTCACCCGATTTATTATTTTCATCACAGTTAAATCGCTAATTTAAACTGGGTGACGCTATCGTAAATTGGAGTGTTAATTGTCGTGTAGATTAAACTATCTTTTCAACTGTTTGTTGTTGAGCGCTAGGACTGTGAAATGACATTAGAGTGATGAGCAGGTTGTGAAACAGTTGAGGATTTGTTTTGGACAGATTGAACTTTCAACGCAGAAAATCTGAAAGCACACACACACACTCACACACACACACACACACACACACACACACACACACACACACACACACACACACACACACACACACACACACACATACACATACACACACACACACACACATACACACACACACACACACACACACATATATTTTTTTTTTCTTTTTCTTTTCTTTTCTTTTTTTTCTTTTGTTCAGTTTGTTGACTCAAAACCCAGTCGATTTAAAAACACTTTTTTTATATTAAAAGTGCAAAGCGAAATCGCAAAAATCTCAGAATTTCGCAGCGGGACAGTAAATCATTTCAATCCAGCGGATTTAAGTCCGATTCCATAAGGGATATTAAGGATAAAAAAGATATAAGGGATGAATACGGGAATTCGGCTTAAAAAGAGTGAGCAAAATAAAGCGAACAAGGATAAAGAGAGAATAATATTCCGCGACGAACAAGGAAAAAGAGAGAATAATAATCCGCGAGGAAGAGAGGAGGCCACAACAGGGCCCAACGAGGGAACATTGGGCGTGAGTGTCGTCAGGGCGAGGCAGCCAGACACTTGCTTTTTTTTGCTTTTCATCCTCATTTCATCTGTTCTCTTTCCTGTTTCTTTGCGTCTCGATCTTTCGTTCTTCTTCGCAGGGTTCGGGATGGGTATTGGAGGTCTGAACCGTTGACGGAGAGGAATTTGGTTTTCGTTCGAGTGAAATGATAGGCTTTTCCTCTGGCGAGTCTTGGCCCCCCTCCCCTCCCCTCCCCACCCCTCCCCTCCCCTCCTCTCCTCTCCCCTCCCCTCCCCTCCCCTCCCCTCCCTTCCCCTCCCCTCCCCCCGTGTGCGTTGCGTGTCCTTGGGCGTCTTGAACAACTTCATTCATTCTGAAGGAGTTTGTGTTGTCGGTGAACTGCATGTGTATTGTGCTGGTCTTCTGATATACAGAAGTACACAGACGCACGCAAGCACGCACGCACAAACGAAGACACAAAGCATTCTTGCACTCGCACGCGCGCGCAACACACACACACACACACACACACACACACACACACACACACACACACACACACACACACACACACACACACACACACACACGCACGCACGCACACATATACACACACACAATGTAATGGAGAAAAATATATAGAGAAACGAAAGAAAAACAGAGAACATTTATTTCCACATTCATCAGATCTTGCCACATGCGCCGCAACAGAGCCAAGACAGAGCCAATACAGAGCCAGCCCCTAAGACTCCCACAAACGCCCCCCCCCCCCCCCGCCCCCGCATGCGCTCGCCCCCCCCCCCCCCCCACAGGCAAGCAGACCTCGCCAAGGAAACGGCCTGTCCTTCTGCCTCTCCTCCGCATGACGTCACTCGGCCACGGGTTCCGAGACTCCATTTGGCGTTGACTGCGTGCTGTTGCGTTTGTGCGGCTGACGGTCGGGTGCGTGCGGTCGGCCTTTGAAATCGGGGAATCGGGCGGGACAGATTTCTCCCAGAAGTTGTCTTTCAATTACCGGTTATGTAGCGTTTATGTTTGAATCCCTTTTCTGGGAAAAATGACCGTATACTAAACATTTTAGATAAAAAAAAGAAAGATTGTAAACACTTTTTTCCTAGTATGGATTTTTTTTAGCACGAAATATTTTCAGAATGGTTAGCACAGGAAACTGGCTTTAGTAGGAAAAAAATAGACATATTTACGTAAAAACAGACAGACAGACAGATAAATAAGTACGACATTTAAAGACAAAATACTGTTATCAGCAAGTTATGTTTACAAGAAATACGGTTTTCGGTTACATGCTCCACAGTTGCCATATCAGCTTTCGCGTGAGACCCTCAGGACTCTACTGATGAAGATTTACAATGCATGATTCTGGATCTAGAAATATACGGGACGTGTTTTCCTTTTTTTCAAAGTCGAGGATATGATTTCCTCTTTTTCATAATAAACTTGTAAGATTAGTTTATTCAACTATTAACCCAAATGGCGGGAATATGTTTGGCTTCTGAAATTTCACGAGTAGGAGATGCGACATTTTTTGGCGGGCTTTTGCGGATTGCTCTTATCGAACGCAACTCCTGTCATCATTCGCATTTTCTCTGAAATAAGGATACATTTCCTCTGTTTTTATTAATTCTTTGTAATTTGCCATTCTCCTTTTTTTCCATTTGTTTTTATTAATT
>NC_091587.1:482403-484903 GCF_042767895.1 Penaeus vannamei | reverse complement strand
ATTTACTCTACTATTACCTCATTCTCATTCTCATCATTATCGTTGTTTTTCTTATTCTTATTATTAGTAGTAGTAGTGGTAGCAATATTAGTATCATAATTACTATTTTCATGGTAATTATTATCATTATTCCTATGACGGTTCTAATCATTATCATAATTATTATAATTATTATTATTATAATCGTTGTTATCAGTATTATTGTTGTTATTATTATTATTATTATTACTATTATCATTATTATTATTATTATTATTATTATTATTATTATTATTATTATCATTGATATCATTATTAGTACTATCATCATCCTCATTATTATTGCTGTTATTAATTATTATCATCATTATTATTATCATCATAATCTTTATCATAATTATTATTATCATTATCATTATCCTAATCCAGGGTTTCCCAACCAGGGGAGTGAGGCCTTCCACGTGGTGCGAGAAGTGTCCATCTTGAAGACAAGCAATTAATCTATTTATTGCTCATAATCAAGAAACAGGATGAAAGAGCCGTTGAATTGATTTTTTTTTATATAAACGTTTTAAAGTTAGTTCTTTTATTTTTACATGTAGATATTTCAAGCAAGTGATTATTTTTTTGTAGTATTTATTCAAATAATCAGGGACATGCTTTTTTGTCCATATGTTTTTTTTTTTTTAATATATTAGAAAATGAAAAAGAATTTCTTTTGTTGATCAAATTTAGTATAAATTCACCTTCTTTATCCTTACATAAACTATAAATCCAAAGAGGGCGCGAGGACACTAAAATTTTCTTAGGGGTGCGAGCGTAAAAAGGTTGGAAAAAAACTGTTCTCATATAATCATGTTTATTATTGTTATGGTTTTCATTATTATCATTATTATTATTGTTATTATTATTATTATTATCATTATTATTATTATTATTATCCTTATTATTATAATTATCATAATCATTATGATTACTATAATCATTATCATTATTATCATTATTACTATTATCATTATTACTATTGTTATTATTATTATTATTATTATTATTATTATTATTATTATTATCATTATTATCATCATTATTATTACGATTATTATTTCTACCATTATTATTATCATTATTATAATCATTGATATCATCATCATTATCATTATTACTATCGTTATCCATTTAATTGTTGTTAAACGTGATCAGTATAATTATTGCTATTATAATTATCATCATCACTGTTACTCCTACTACTTGTTATTGTTTCTTTTTTATTATCATTCTCATTATTGTCAGTGGTAGAGCAGTATGACATTATCATTATCATTATACCTTCATCATTATTGCCATTATCATTATCAAAGAATTATCTCTTGTGACATCTTCCTTATCGTTATCATCATAATGACCATCATCATCATTTTTTATATTGTTATCATTATCATTAGCGAAATGGTAATGGCTATTGTTAAAATTTTGTTTTTATCATTATCATTATCACTATTAATGTCATTATCATTAGAGCTATTATAATTATTTACAGTATTGTTGGTATTATGGTTATTATAATTACCATTATTATTATCATCATCATTATCATTATGATTAATACTAATTTTGTTACTGTTATCATTACTAATATCATTGTTATTGTTGTTATTATCAGTATTATTATTATTACTATTATCATTATTATCCTTTTTGTTATCATTATATTATTTTTTGTAATTATTGTCAATATCATAATCATTATATGTTGTTTTGTTGTTGTTGTTGTTGTTATTATTACTATTATCATTATTATTATTATTATTATTATTATTATTATTATTATTATTATTGTTATTATTATCATTATTATTATTATTATCATTATTATCATTATTATTATTATTATTATCATCACCATTATTATTGGTATTGGTATTATCATTATTGTTATCACTATTATTCTTATCATAATTATTATTATTATTATTACATTATTGTTGATATTTTTCTTTTCCTTCATCTTTTTCTTCATGTTATTATTTTCATTATTGATAATTGATTTTATCATCATTATTATATTTTCTATCATCATCATCATTATCATTACCAATATTGTTTTTATTATTATTGTTATCACTACTATAAGTGCTACTATTGTTATTGATATTACTGTCATTATTATTGACAGCTGCACCATTATCAGAATCATGATGATCATGATATTAATAATGACAATAATGATAATGATAATATAAATAACATTGGTAATAATGACCATGATCATCATTATTATTATCATTATCATTATTACCATTACCATTACTGTTATTACTATTATCGTTATTATTGTCATTATTTTAGCAGAAGAAGAACTATTAGAATATCTATTTTATTTTTCTCCATCTTAATTGCTGACAAACAAATTTCAAGGGCAGGTGCTCCAGATAATCGAATTTGAAAAAAAAAAAAAAAAATCAATATTCTTTTTTATAAGAATTAAACTTTATGGATTGCACTTAAATAGATTACGACCACC
>NC_091587.1:459903-472403 GCF_042767895.1 Penaeus vannamei | reverse complement strand
TCGACCTGGCCCCGGAAACATTGGTTGTGCGGCTGACGTTCCCAGGGGAACGCGCCAGTGCCGACGAGGAAGCCAGCGCAGGATGCGCCCCGCCGTCTGGCGGGGAAGCGGTCCGAGAGCCCGTGAAGGAGGCCCAAGCCCCCCGTCACTCCCGAGGAGGAGGACGAGGAGGAGACCCAGGAGGTCGCCGCCCCCGTCACTCCCGAGGAGGAGACCCAGGAGGAGACCCAGGAGGTCGCCACCCCCGTCACTCCCGAGGAGGAGACCCAGGAGGTCGCCGCCCCCGTCACTCCCGAGGGGGACGAGGAGGAGACCCAGGAGGTCGCCGCCCCCGTCACTCCCGAGGAGGAGGACACCCAGGAGGTCACCGCCCCCGTCACTCCCGAGGGGGACGAGGAGGAGACCCAGGAGGTCGCCGCCCCCGTCACTCCCGAGGAGGAGGACGAGGAGGAGACCCAGGAGGTCACCGCCCCCGTCACTCCCGAGGAGGAGGACGAGGAGGAGACCCAGGAGGTCGCCGCCCCCGTCACTCCCGAGGAGGAGACCCAGGAGGTCACCGCCCCCGTCACTCCCGAGGAGGAGGACGAGGAGGAGACCCAGGAGGTCGCCGCCCCCGTCACTCCCGAGGAGGAGACCCAGGAGGTCACCGCCCCCGTCACTCCCGAGGGGGACGAGGAGGAGACCCAGGAGGTCACCGCCCCCGTCACTCCCGAGGGGGACGAGGAGGAGACCCAGGAGGTTGCCGCCCCCGTCACTCCCGAGGAGGAGGACGAGGAGGAGACCCAGGAGGTCACCGCCCCCGTCACTCCCGAGGAGGAGGACGAGGAGGAGACCCAGGAGGTCACCGCCCCCGTCACTCCCGAGGAGGAGACCCAGGAGGTCGCCGCCCCCGTCACTCCCGAGGAGGAGGACGAGGAGGAGACCCAGGAGGTCACCGCCCCCGTCACTCCCGAGGAGGAGGACGAGGAGGAGACCCAGGAGGTCGCCGCCCCCGTCACTCCCGAGGAGGAGGACACCCAGGAGGTCGCCCCCGTCACTCCCGAGGAGGACGAGGAGGAGACCCAGGAGGTCGCCCCGTCACTCCCGAGGAGGAGACCCAGGAGGTCGCCCCTGTCGAGGATGAGGAGGAGACCCAGGAGGTTGCCCCCGTCACTCCTGAGGAGGAGACCCAGGAGGTTGCCCCTGTCACTCCCGAGGAGGAGACCCAGGAGGTCGCCGCCCCCGTCACTCCCGAGGAGGAGGACGAGGAGGAGACCCAGGAGGTCGCCGCCCCCGTCACTCCCGAGGAGGAGGACACCCAGGAGGTCACCGCCCCCGTCACTCCCGAGGGGGACGAGGAGGAGACCCAAGAGGTCGCCGCCCCCGTCACTCCCGAGGAGGAGACCCAGGAGGTCACCGCCCCCGTCACTCCCGAGGAGGAGGACGAGGAGGAGACCCAGGAGGTCACCGCCCCCGTCACTCCCGAGGAGGAGGACGAGGAGGAGACCCAGGAGGTCGCCGCCCCCGTCACTCCCGAGGAGGAGGACACCCAGGAGGTCACCGCCCCCGTCACTCCCGAGGGGGACGAGGAGGAGACCCAGGAGGTCGCCGCCCCCGTCACTCCTGAGGAGGAGGACGAGGAGGAGACCCAGGAGGTCACCGCCCCCGTCACTCCCGAGGAGGAGGACGAGGAGGAGACCCAGGAGGTCGCCGCCCCCGTCACTCCCGAGGAGGAGACCCAGGAGGTCGCCGCCCCCGCCACTCCCGAGGAGGAGACCCAGGAGGTCGCTCAAACTGTCCCTTTCGAGTCCACGCCTTGCTTTTCTTCGAACTGATCCTCGATGAGTTCGAGTAACGCATAAAATAGATTTTATAGATAAAAGAAAACACATACAAAACCATTTAGAATAACAAATAGAAAAAATATAAAAGAAAGAAAAAAATCCATCTACCTATCTGTCTGTGAGTTCGAGAAACTTTTTCATGAAATATTTATAAAATATAAAAGTAAGAAAAAATCCATACAAAACCATTTAGAATAACAAATAGAAAAAAATCCATCTATCTATGTCTATGAGTTCGAGAAACTATGTTGCATGAAATAAATTTTATAAAAAAAAATATATAAAAGAAAAAGAAAAAAATTAGATAAGAATATCAAAGAGAAAACTAAAGAATATTATACACAAATACACACACATAAATAAATAAATTATATATATATATATATATATATATATATATATATATATATATATATATATATATATATATATATATATGTGTGTGTGTGTGTGTGTGTGTGTGTGTGTGTATATATATATGTATATTATATATATATATATATATATATATATATGTATATATATATATATATATATATATATATATATATATATATATATATATATATATATATATATATATATATATACATATGCTCATGTTTTAGATTAAATTTTATCCTCATGCTGAAAGCTCTATGGACAAAATTATGACATCCTCCACTGACTATCTGTCAATACTATTGCATTCCTTTAGACCCTGGAGATCCAATGGCATTTTATTTATTTTTTGCTTTTTCACAAGCACCACCCTCATTAGACAATTTCTGCCAGATATGCCTTTGACTATTGTTCATACTACCTAATCAATGAGTAGGCAGCATAACTGGTAGTAGCTAGCAGTGTTATCCCTATTCGAAATGCGATGCTAGAGCCATGACATTGATTGGGAGTCGACAATCAATGATTACTTGTATTTCATGATGTGAGAGTTCAAAGAAAATTGTAATACAAATAACTGATTTGCAAAATTCAGCTGGAGTGCAGACCTGATGGTTTATAAGAAGTTACAGATATCTTAATCAAAAGTCTCAGCTCCATCACTGCATTCCCTGGATGCAGTAATGGTAATAACTATGGTAGCCAGTACTACCGTAGGTGGTCAAGTGTGGTATAGCCATTGTCTGAATTTGTTCCACTACAAGTACATGTATTAAAAGTACCAAATGACACTTTACTATTGAAGGCAAGGCCTGTCCACTTGACAGGCATTACTCATGAGGCTAAGCAGGCTGGCAGAGTTGGTGCCTGGGTCAGTCAGTAATTGTTACCAAGACCAACACACCCACCCAAAACAAGGGTATCATGCGAACATAAGACCCCAACCTAACCTTTCCTACCCTCTATTTACTCCCTAGACAGAGGGGGAAGCCCCCTTTACCCCCCATTTAGTAGCATTTTGTGCCAATTTATAGAACAAGGATATTAAAAACTCGGGCTGTGTGAGGGTGTTGTGGACTCTGAGTGGTGATATGCAGCAAATAGTCATTTCATGGTAAATATGAGACAGTTGTAGCTGTACCTAGGGTGTTTTTTTTACTATATTTCTTGTTCTATATAATAAGGCAGTGTCCATACCCTCCAATCTCTGTGCATTGCTTTCAGTAACTTATACCAGCCTGTCAAAGCCAGTAGGAGCATGAATAGGTTTTCTTTAAATTTCTGTTCAGTCTAGTAGTTATAACTACAAGGTGGTAAAATATACTGTAGGCACTGTTTATGCAGAATTATAATCATGCATGCTGGATATGCCTAATTATATGAGAATAGCAGTAGAATTAAAACAAATGAATTCTCTGATATGACATATTCCATCATCATTTGTCACCACATTCCCACAAGTACGCTATCATGGTATGCTGTTGGTAGTGGACTATCTAAAAAAAAAAAAAAAAAATGCCACCAGTTGCTAGATTAACTCGAAACAAATTAAAAATGCTAATAGTCTTCCATGTGCTTCCATATACTCAAGTCTATTGCACTTCAAATTCATACAATGTACAGATCCAAATCTACACGAGGGGCAGTGTCCATGCTGGTAAACACTGGCAGGCATGTAACTAAATAATGGTTAAGATAAATGTGCTAGACATCTAAGGTCATATAGCACTATAGGAAAGTATAGTAAAGAGGGATGTCAGGTGACAGTTGTTATGTGTCAACTATCTAGAATAGTGTTGAGAGGTTGAGGATGAGGGAAAAGATTATGGTGGTTTAGGTAAGGGAGTTAGATCAAGTGAAGGATATTTATGTGTCTGAGGAAGGAGAACAGGTTGTCGAGGCAGAAGCAATGGGATGGGATGGGGAGAAGTAGACTGAAATCACTGTGATCCAGCGGCGAAGAAAGATGCGAATAGCTGTGCACGGGACAGAAGTTTGTATGGGAGGTATGACATAAGGTGTTTTATGATGGATAAGTATAGACGAGACATAAAGGGAGTGTGGGGAAGAGATAAAATGGTAATTAGGAATTGGAATAGGAGGGTGTGTGAGGAAAGTCTCTTGGAGGCAGATAATAGATGGATTATAAGAAGCAAGGATATGACGTAGGTCTGATCTATGAGAGCGGAAACCGCGAATATTCCAATGTAGGAGAGCTATATCCTAGTTGATTTATGAATGATAACACATTTACGTGTTGGGGAATTTGAAGGGGAAGGAGCTAGGGGGTGTAAGGGTGGGATATTAGGAGGTAGGGAGTCTGGAGAAGGGCATTGTTGTGCCATGAGTGATTCTCGTGTGTATCCTGGAGGGAGTGCAAAGGATAGAGGGGATGGAGGGAGGGAGAATGTGCCTATAGTTGAGGTTGAAGGGGGTGGGTTGTGTTGGGAGGGAGTAGATGTGTGGGGAGTGTTAGTGTTAGGAGGATGAATATCAGAAGGATGGATAGTTGGAGTTGAAGGGGATGTGTTGTCTTTGGAGGGATTAGGAGGAAAGGGTGTAGGGGTGCTGTGAGTAAGAGGGGGATGCATATCAGGAGGATGGGTATTGGGAGGATGGATATCAGTGGTGGTTGGGATTGAGGGGGTTAGGTTGTGTTGGGAGGGAGTAGGAGGAAGGGGTGTAGGGGGAATATTAGTAGGAGGGTTATGAATATCGGCAACCACTTCAAGTGTGGAAGGAGCATGAGTTATGGGATTTTGTGTCTCAAGCATATAGCTTTGAATGTCATCCATTGTTTCTGCAGTGGAGTTTGTTGGAGAGTTTTGTGAGAAGGTAATTGTTTCTGCAATGGAATTGGTTGGAGAGTTTTGTGGAATAAAGGTTTTCTTATGAGGGGGGGAAGAGGAGACTGGTGTCTCAGGAACAAAGGTATAGGTAGGTGGAGGTGATTGTGCTGTAGGGGAAGAAGGGTTAGAACGTTTAGTCTGTCTACTGCGGATAGTGCGGGGAGGGAGAGGGGTTGGTGTTGGGGCTGTAGTTGAGATAGGAGCTGTGGTTGAGATTGGGGTGTCTGGGTTTAGAGTGGCAAAGGAATTGGTCTGAGGGATGTAGAATGTAGAAGTGGAAATGGGGACATTTTTGGGTGGAGGGGGAAGGGCTGAGCGGACGATGTTGCTAGAATATGGAGTATGAGAGAAACCTTGTCGACGTGCTTCCTGTCTGGCTTCACGTAAAGTGAGACCATTTTTGTATCTGAGAGTTGCTACCTCAGATTCAAATTTGTAAGTGGGACAGCCTCTATAAAATACATTATGGGGGCCGCCGCAGTTAGCACATGTTCGTGTTTGTGCTGAGCAGTTTGATCGATTATGACCAGGTTGGGCACATATGGGGCATCGGTCTGTGGAACGGCAATGTTTGGCAGGATGTCCAAAGCGCCAACAGTTTTGACATTGACGTGGAGGGGGTTGGTATGGTCGAACAGGGAGGGATTGTCCACCAATGTAGATACGTAAGGGAAGGTCATGAGTACAGAAGGTAATTTTGGCAATATTGGTTGGATTCTTTCGTTGACCTTTAGGAGGAATGGTGTAGCAATGTACTGATTTCACATCTTGGTCTTTGAGGCATCCTAATAAGTCTTCTCCACAGTCTGACCAATCTTTGGTATCGACTGGGCAGTTTGCTGGGGAGAGAGAGACAGTTCCGGTACAAGTATTAAGGGTTGGATGAGGTTCTGCAGGAATGGGGTTGCCAGAATGATCAGTTAAATTTGACAGTGCTATAGATTCAAGTTTCTGATCTGACTGTTACCAGACGGGAGCGATCGCGTCTGGTATAGAAAGGGACTCTACCTACTTGTTTTTGGAGGCATTGTTGAAAGAGAAGAGTGTTGCCTGAGTAAGAGCTGTAGCAGGGATCACGAAAAATCGGTCCCATTTAGCTGGGCTAAACAGAGTATTTAAGATATCTGTAGGGTTGGCGGTGGTGGATAGTCGGGGACGTGTGGAAGAGGGAGTATTACGGAATGATGGAGAATAAGGTTGCAAGGTAGTAATAAGGGAGGATTGGTTGTTTGATGAAGGTTGCAGGGGTGGAGTTGAATTTGAGGAAGTTGGGTGGGTAGGAATGTCTTCTGGAGATTGATTCTCTGCTTGGGTGGGTAATGCACTAGTAGGCATTGAGGAGTGGGCAGTAGTTTCAGTGTTCGGAGGCGTGGTCAAAGGAGAGCCTGGGTTGGGGCTATTTGATAAAGGGGCTAGCCTCATAGCCTCTAATAAAGGGATTACATTCTCATTACTGGTCATGGGGAACCTGGATTATGTAAATAGGCCTATTCGGTCCACCTCCTTTCGCTACTGAAGGTAAGGGCTAGATTAGTCAGGAGTACCATGCCCATAGTTCCCGCAGGCCGTTCAGGACTGGCACTAGGTCAGCCTTTCATCCTCTCAGCACGGCTCTCACACCTTAGGAAGTAGATAGCAGAAGGGGATGGAGAAGAGACGGAAACAAAGGCTGGAGAAAAAAAAAAAGACCATGCAAAATTAGTTGAGTCGAGGGCTGAGGCCCTAGGCAGGGGAGATCCCTGTATTGGGTCTCAGTCTTCGTCTCCTAAGCCCCCCCACGACAACAACGGGCAAGGGATTGGGGGGGGCATGTAACTAAAGGTCATTTGATCCCTGGACAAAACATCAAAATACTCAAGCCAGATCTCATGTGAATACAAATATCTTTAAATAGTGGCCAACCACTGCTGACATGGAACTGCTCAACTGTTCACTTTACAAAACAATAATAAGTGATCAGTAGTCAAAGTGTGCTCCCTCGTGTGGACACAGCAGAAAGCCTTTATTACACTATCCCTTTTCCAGTCCAATTTTGTATTTCTTTAACTTTACTCATAAAACAGATCTGACCATCAGACTAATCAAGAACCACCAATCCCATAAACAAATGGGGTCCAAGGGATCACACAAGCATCCTTATATTACGTCTATATAGATCGTACAGTACTATGTAGTAAAAAAAAAAAAAGAGCAACACACCCTTCAGAGTAATTTAAAGCTGTGGCATTATGTGAATGCAAAAATCAAAACCTAACCTTTACCTTATATTTATTCCTTGGACGGGGGCAACAGCCCACCCCTGTAACCCATTTATTGGCAATTTGTGATAACACAGAAGATGCAACACTAAGAAAACTGGCTGTGTGTTATGGACCCTGAGCTTTGATATGCAGAAAATTTTATTTCATGGTAAACATGTGGTGGCAGCAGCTTTACCTGGGTTACTTGTGATTCTTGTGCTCTTGGTAACATTAACCAAAATTAGTGGTTTTGACCCTCAGTAGCAGATTAAAATATTATAATCAAATAAGATTGCTACCATCTTCATCTCCAATGCATTCCTTTCCTCATGCATGTAGACCTCAGATTCATGCAGAAATGCAAAAACTGACAAGTACTTGGGTGATATGGCCTTGGGCTTAAGCCATACTTTAATTCAGATACTGAATGTGAACATCTGTGTTTTGATTACATATAGTTTACATTATTTTTAAATAATAATGTAACAGATTTGCTCATGTATTATAGCTTCTTTGATCATAGTCCTTTCTGAAGTCATTTGAGTTGAGGAAACAACTTGTTTATGTTCTGTGAACATTTTACCCATCTATGTTAGAAAAATACTTCAGAACACATGTTTTATGAAATGACTATGTAATAAAACAAAACAATTTAGCATAGTATATACATATATACAATCCCCTCCACATCAGGTTAACATTCAACTAACAAGCCATACCTTATACTGCATAGCATTATAGTTATCTGTTAAGTTATATCTGAAAATTCAGATTCTGAACTCAATTGTAAATTGTTTCTTCCCAATCAAGATGTTTTATATTTTTATACTGATCAAACAGGCAACAGTTCTGACCAAAATTCAATGCTACCTTGGTTATCTTTCAGTTTACACTAATTACTGGTCTGGAGCTACATTCACATCACAATAAGGAATAAAGGATTGACATAAGCAAAGATGTCAAGTTTTAGAAAATAACTGCTTCAAGCATTATATTGCTTACTAAATGGCTGTGCAATACTGAAATTTGCTCTTGACCAACCAATTATTACACCAGCAGTTTTCTTCTTGTTAGTATTTACCAGTAATTATCAGTCAATTCCTATAAATTAGCATTCTCCTTTCAATAGTATTTTACAGTGATTTCAGCAACTAATTCTGTGTTACACACACTTAAATTATTTTCTCTAAAAAGAATTGTGAAGGGTAATGAAAAGTGTTTTTTTTTTTACTTGCTTTATTTCTTAGGCAATAGAGCCAGCATTAGAGGCAATCCTAGGCCACAGATCAGCACATTCCTTTGCTACTGGACCAGTGATGGCTGAGCCTGGAAAAAAATAAAATGTTTTAGACATAGTTGAGCATTAATCTATTAAAGATCAATTGTGAATTAAAATTAAATCCGGCAGCATAATCATACCTACAAAATAGAAACTGATCTGATGGAAATATAAAATCTTTCCAGAAATATTCAGAGTAAAATCATCCATCATACATTTAGTGAAAGTTCACCTCTTACTTAGGAATATGAATAATATGAAATATAATTAATTGATCAATCACTACACCTTGCAAATAATATTCATCATCACCTGTTAAAAATATGAAAGATGCATTAAAAAAGCAAATCAAAAAGCATTAAAAAAGTACATCAATAAAAAGGTTTTACAACTCCCAATTTGAACAATTTAATTTTCCTATACCTAGCTTTCATCTAAAATTCCATGAAGATAATTGAATACTAGCATTATTATTATTATTTTTTTTTTTAGCATCCAAGTCTAGATCTACAAAAATAAATATTACAGATAGACTAGACCTCTACCAAAAATTTAATACATACCTTTCATTTCTCCTTTATTATTTACTATAACTCCCGCATTATCTTCAAAGTATATGAAGACGCCATCCTTCCTACGGTAAGGTTTCCTCTGCCTGACTACTACTGCAGGATGCACTGTAAAAAGAGAGATTATTTAGCATGTGTTTGTAATCATATACAAATTAAGAGAAAACCCTAGATACATATTTACCTTTCCATTATACTGTTCTTCATAATGAGCATATCTAAATAAAGACCATCTGAAGTTTCAGGTATATGTCCAGAATAGTACTATATGTGAAAAAATCAAAGGGACCTGTCTTGAACATACTAATACAGTTTGTTGTAAAGTTTGTAGAAATGTAAACAAGACAACAATTACTTATCAAAGTCCATAAATATACACTTCCATGGCCAAGTCTACTGACGTAATGGTGCACACGCTTTGTGTTCCAAGAAATGCAAACGAATTTCCATGGGCATTCTGGCAAGATAGAGCTTTAGACATCTGGCAATTTATTATCTAAAGAACCAGCCCAAGCTCCATTACCCCAACTACGGATGGAGCAGGTTGCTTTCCTTGGCCGGACTACAAACCACTAGAGACCATGGCAATAGGTCATGTGGTCCTCTGTACAATTACCTTTCTTCCTCAATTCAGGCTTTCCCTTCTTGACAGTGGCAGCGACAATATCTCCTACAGCAGCAGCTGGCAGACGGTTGAGACGACCCCTAATACCAGACACGGAGATGATGTACAAGTTCTTGGCTCCTGAAATTCAAAAGAAACCATGAAACAATTATACAAGTTCAAAAGCCTCATGTTTAAAAGTGAAAAATATTATTTCCACTTTATGCCATTAATAAAGCATAAACAACCAATTCTCCACATGTTTGATCAGAATACATACCTGTGTTGTCAGCACAGTTCATGACTGCCCCGACGGGGAGTCCCACAGAAATGCGGAACTTTCCTCCCGCGGTACCTCCACGTCCTGTAAAAGATATTTATTTGTATTCAAATTATACTTCAAAAAACAAACACACACATCCATGATTCCCATTTTATCCAACCAAACATTAAAAATAGAAAAGAAATATTCTGGAAAAGTGGTGAATAACTTGTATTCAAAAACTATTCCTAGTCAACCAACAACTATAATCATCATTGTTACCAAAACTATTTTGAATAAAATAGACTCAAGTTGACTTTCTATAATGCATTGGTGTATTCTTTGCAATTCGTGCTCTAATTAGTCAAACCACCAGTAAGTATAGTAGCAGTAGTAAAGAAAGAAAAGGAAGAAAAAAAAAAAAAAAAAAAAAAAAAAAAAAAAGTATGGACATTACTGGTAATCTCTCATCAAATAAGGAGTCAGTCTAAGCTAGCTTATAACACTATAGAAGCTCAAACCTTTACTAAAGCTAGAAGGCTAATACAGCTTGATATGATTATATGTATTACATCACTTTGGCAATCATGCTTTGAAGAGTTTCCAATAATACTATAAAAGCTGCACATAAAAAAAATCTTGTGAAAATGCACTGGATTAAATGTATTGTGTAGAGGCAATTTTTGTCTGTAAAACTCCAGTATAGCGACACTAATGGTGGTAATTAAGAATGGCAATCAAAATGCGGAGGCCACTAATAACTCAACATTCCAACAAAGGCCTAACAAAAGCCCCTCTATATTCAAGAGAGACCTCGTAGTCAAAATTAGGAAATTTATCACCAACTTTCCTATTGAACTTCTTAGGATCTAAAATCAAACTTGTTCTATAAAATAGTAGATCAACTATGTAAATGACGTCAGTGGTATAGATTTACACGGTTAGACCCCTATGTATGATGAATCCATTTGTGGGGGGTACATCAATAAGAGATACCAAATGTGTCCAAGGGGTTGATTGAAATTTGTTTAAACCTTGTGCTACAGAGGATTTATATCTAGATTGTCATTTACACCTAAATTAAAGTATATACAATGCACAGCCTACCAACAGCATTGACACTGATATTCCTGACACTATACTGCTGTGGTAACTGTGCCAGGGTCACCCCCCTTTTCCTTTACTTTATAAGGGCATGAATGTTGCCTTAGCAACTGTAGGATAAATGAGCTCTACAGCATTTATACAAGGGTTACTACATCAAATCCAGAACCACCCACCTAACCCTCTGGAAAACAAATTCCAAGTATTCAAAACCATATGGAGTGTAACATAGACAAGATTAAATAAACATGGCAGCCTGCAATATCTCATCTAAGGGGCAGTTAATGCCCCCAACCCCAGCCTGATACACACAGCCCCTGCCAAATATAATTTTGTTCAACTGGTCAAAATCTCCATCCTCCTGGACTTTCCTATTCCAGGACTGGGGGTTACCTAAACATTACCTAGTAACAATGTTTTCTTTATACTTTAATCTAAAATGACTTCTCTCTATCAAGATACTTGTGCGATTCCTGGGACCCACTTGTTTGTTTACGTGGGAGCAGTGCCACACTGCAAGTGTGATGAGGTTGGATACTTAGCATATAAAAAATACATAATACAAATACAGAGGCCAGTGGTGCATTTACACCAGCCAAATCCGATTCCTCTTGGTTAGGAGTGCACCACACATGAATGTGCGTATATAAACATTTCCAGGTACTCAGTATGAACTTGACTTGCATCAAACCGAGTGTGGTGTCTTCGCCACCTTGTCTGTTTAACCACGCATGTGAAGGAAATCATTCAGGGGGCTTTTCTGCCATGCTCTCAGCCTCTTCCAATGCAAGAACAACTCCATGTGGCCCCCTTGACCTCACCCGTTAAACCCTCTCCACACACTTCGGGAAACTTTTTATCTTTATCTCATTGAATATATAATATTGGTTGTAAATTCTAAACCGCAACCTCAAAGAATAAGCCAAACAGGCGAGATAACAAGGAGTTGGTCATGCTCTTAAGCAATTACATGGAGCACTGTGTATCAAACTTAAATTTTCGTTACAGTGCCACCCAAGAGACTGACGATCTTAGTATCCCTAGATTCATCTCTGGACATCATGGGAACCAATTCTGTGTACAAGTCGCATTTCACCCGCGATCTCCCTGGTGCCCCACATGCCCTCCACTGCCATCGAGGCCACAAATGCTGGCGTTTTGGGGGTTTCTGCGCAATGACTTCTAGAAAGCCAGAATCCATGAACAGGAATCCAGTAACACCAAATTGGTCGTGATCCATTAAGCGCAACTACTGTGAAAAATTCCCAATTAAACTTTTATACAATCTCCAGTGAACGACGCGCAGACATGCAATCTCAACACGCATAGGTAACCAGCCCGTCTACGGAAGACTAAACCTTAAGACTTGAAGCAACGACACCAAAGAGG
>NC_091587.1:457500-459403 GCF_042767895.1 Penaeus vannamei | reverse complement strand
ATACCTTTCCACATTTGTCAACATGAATACGGTTCATAAACGCAATTATCTTCACAACAGCCGATCAGAAATGGGATTTGCTGAGCCTGATCTTCTGGGATTGTATTCCTTCAGAACCTGCAATTTCTTCTATTTACTCTACTATTACCTCATTCTCATTCTCATCATTATCGTTGTTTTTCTTATTCTTATTATTATTAGTAGTAGTGGTAGCAATATTAGTATCATAATTACTATTTTCATGGTAATTATTATCATTATTCCTATGACGGTTCTAATCATTATCATAATTATTATAATTATTATCATTATCATTATTATAATCGTTGTTATCAGTATTATTGTTGTTATTATTATTATTATTATTACTATTATCATTATTATTATTATTATTATTATTATTATTATTATTATTATTATTATTATCATTGATATCATTATTAGTACTATCATCATCCTCATTATTATTGCTGTTATTAATTATTATCATCATAATCTTTATCATAATTATTATTATCATTATCATTATCCTAATCCAGGGTTTCCCAACCAGGGGAGTGAGGCCTTCCACGTGGTGCGAGAAGTGTCCATCTTGAAGACAAGCAATTAATCTATTTATTGCTCATAATCAATAACAGGATGAAAAGAGCCATTGAATTGATTTTTTTTATATAAACGTTTTAAAGTTCTTTTATTTTTACATGTAGATATTTCAAGCAAGTGATTATTTTTTGCAGTATTTATTCAAATAATCAGGGACATCTTTTCTTGTCCATATGTTTGTTTTTTGGTTAACATATTATTAGAAAATGAAAAGGAATGTTTTCTTTTGTTGATCAAATTCAGTATAAATTCACCTTCTTTATCCTTACATAAACTATAAATCCAAAGAGGGCGCGAGGACACAGTAAAATTTCCCTAGGGGTGCGGGGGTAAAAAAGGTTGGGAAAAACTGTTCTCATATAATCATGTTTATTATTGTTATGGTTTTCATTATTATCATTATTATTATTGTTATTATTATTATTATTATTATTATTATTATTATTATTATTATTATTATTATTATTATTATTATTATTATCATTATTATTATAATTATCATAATTATTATGATTACTATAATAATTATCATTATTATCATTATTACTATTATTATTATTACTATTATTATTATTACTATTATTATTATTGTTATTATTATTATTATTATTACTATTATTATTATTATTATTATTATTATTATTATTATTATTATTATTATTATCATTATTATCATCATTATTATTACGATTATTATTTCTACCATTATTATTTTCATTATTATCATCATTGATACCATCATCATTATCATTATTACTATCGTTATCCATTTAATTGTTGTTAAACGTGATCAGTATAATTATTGCTATTATAATTATTATCATCACTGTTACTCCTACCACTTGTTATTTTATCATTCATTATTGTCAATGTTAGAGCAGCGGCAGTATGACATTATCATTATCATTATACCTTCATCATTATTGTCATTATCATTATCAAAGAATTATCTCTTGTGACATCTTCCTTATCGTTATCATCATAATGACCATCATCATCATTTTTGATATTGTTATCATTATCATTAGCAAAATGGTAATGGGCTATTGTTAAAATTTTGTTTTTATCATTATCATTATCACTATTAATGTCATTATCATTAGAGCTATTATAATTATCTACAGTATTGTTGGTATTATGGTTATTATAATTACCATTATTATTATCATCATCATTATCATTATGATTATTATTATCTTGTTATTGTTATCATTACTAATATCATTGTTATTGTTGTTATTATCAGTATTATTATTATTACTATTATCATTATTATCCTTTTTGTTATCATTATATTATT
>NC_091587.1:427500-440000 GCF_042767895.1 Penaeus vannamei | reverse complement strand
TCTCGTGTGTATCCTGGAGGGGAGTGCAAAGGATAGAGGGGATGGAGGAGAGGGAGGGAGAATGTGCCTATAGTTGAGGTTGAAGGGGGTGGGTTGTGTTGGGAGGGAGTAGATGTGTGGGGAGTGTTAGTGTTAGGAGGATGAATATCAGAAGGATGGATAGTTGGAGTTGAAGGGGATGTGTTGTCTTTGGAGGGATTAGGAGTGGAAAGGGTGTAGGAGGTGCTGGGTGAGTAAGAGGGGGATGCATATCAGGAGGATGGGTATTGGGAGGATGGATATCAGTAGTGGTGGTTGGGATTGAGGGGGTTAGGTTGTGTTGGGAGGGAGTAGGAGGAAGGGGTGTAGGGGGAATATTAGTAGGAGGGGTTATGAATATCGGCAACCACTTCAGAAGTGTGGGAAGGAGCATGAGTTGTATGGGATTTTTTGTGTCTCAAGCATATAGCTTTGAATGTCATCCATTGTTTCACTGCAGTGGAGTTTGTTGGAGAGTTTTGTGAGAAGGTAATTGTTTCTGCAATGGACCATTGGGTTGGAGAGTTTTGTGGAGATAAAGGTTTTCTTATGAGGGGGGGAAGAGGAGACTGGTGTCTCAGGAACTAAAGAAAAGGTATGAGGTAGGTGGAGGTGATTGTGCTGTAGGGGAAGAAGGGTTAGAACGTTTTAAGTCTGTCTACTGCGGGTAGTGCGAGGGAGGGAGAGGGGTTGGTGTTTGGGGCTGTAGTTGAGATAGGAGCTGTGGTTGAGATTGGGGTGTCTGGGTTTAGAGTGGCAAAGGAATTGGTCACTGAGGGATGTAGAATGTAGAAGTGGAAATGGGGACATTTTTGGGTGGAGGGGGAAGGGCTGTTTTAGCGGACGATGTTGCTAGAATATGGAGTATGAGAGAAAAACCTTGTCGACGTGCTTCCCTGTCTGGCTTCACGTAAAGTGAGACCATTTTTGTATCTGAGAGTTGCTACCCTCAGATTCAAATTTGTAAGTGGGACAGCCTCTAATAAAATACATTATGGGGGCCGCCGCAGTTGTAGCACTTTTTATGTTCGTGTTTGTGCTGAGCAGTTTGATCGACATTATGACCAGGTTGAGCACATATGGGGCATCGGGTCTGTGGAACGGCAATGTTTGGCAGGATGTGTCCAAAGCGCCAACAGTTTTGACATTGACGTGGAGGGGGTTGGTGCATGGCTCGAACAGGGAGGGATTGTCCACCAATGTAGGATACGTAAGGGAAGGTCATGAGTACAGAAGTGTAATTTTGGCAATATCAGCTATTGGTTGGATTCTTTCGTTGACCTTTATTTACGTAGGAGGAAATTTAGGTGGTGTAGCAATGTACTGATTTCACATCTTGGTCTTTGAGGCATCCCTAATAAAGTGCTTCTCCACAGTCTGAGCCAATCTTTTGGTATCGACTGGGCAGTTTGCCCTGGGGAGAGAGAGACAGTTCCCGGTACAAGTATTAAAGGGTTGGATGAGGTTCCTGCAGGAATGGGGTTGCCCAGAATGATCAGTTAAATTCTGACAGTGCTATAGATTCAGTTTCTGATCTGACTGTTACCAGACGAGGAGCGATCGCGTCTGGTATAGAAAAAGAGGAGTCTCCTACCTACTTGTTTTTGGAGGCATTGTTGAAAGAGAAGAGTGTTGCCTGAGTAAGGAGCTGTAGCAGGGATCACGAAAAATCGGTCCCATTTAGCTTCAGGCTAAACAGAGTATTTAAGATATCTGTAGGGTTGGCGGTGGTGGATAGTCGGGGACGTGTGGAAGAGGGAGTACTTACGGAATGTGATGGAGAATAAGGTTGCAAGGTAGTAATAAGGGAGGATTGGTTGTTTGATGAAGGTTGCAGGGGGTGGAGTTGGAAGATTTGAGGAAAGTTGGGTAGGTGTAGGAATGTCTTCTGGAGATTGGATTCTCTTGCTTGGGTGGGTAATGCACTAGTAGGCATTGAGGAGTGGGCAGTAGTTTCTAGTGTTCGGAGCCGTGGGTGCAAAGGGGAGAGCCCTGGGTTGGGGCTATTTGATAAAGGGGCTAGCCTCATAAGCCTCTAATAAAGGGATTACATTCTCAATTACTGGTCATGTGGGAACCTGGATTATGTAAATAGGCCTATTCGGTCCACCTCCTTTCGCTATACTGAAGGTAAGGGCTAGGAGTCTAGTCAGGAGTACCATGCCCATAGTTCCCTGCAGGGGCCGCCTTCCAGGACTGGCACTTAGGTCATGCCTCTTCATCCTCACCTCAAGCACGGCTCTCACACCTTAGGAAGTAGATAGCAGAAGGGGATGGAGAAGAGACGGAAACAAAGGCTGGAGAAAAAAAAAAAAAAGACAGCCATGCAAAATTAGTTGAGTCGAGGGCTGAGGCCCTAGGGCAGGGGAGATCCCTGTATTGTTGGGTCTCAGTCTTTCGTCTCCTAAGCCCCCCCACGACAACAACGGGCAAGGGATTGGGGGGGCATGTAACTAAAGGTCATTTGATCCCTGGACAAAACACATCAAAATACTCAAGCCAGATCTCATGTGAATACAAATATCTTTAAATAGTGGCCAACCACTGCTGACATGGGAACTCAAGCTCAACTGTTCACTTTACAAAACAATAATAAGTGATCAGTAGTCAAAGTGTGCTCCCTCGTGTGGACACAGCAGAAAGTTTCCTTTATTACACTATCCCTTTTCCCAGTCCAATTTTGTATTTCTTTTACTTTACTCATGAAAACAAGATCTGACCATCAGACTAATCAAGAACCACCAATCCCATAAACAAATGGGGTCCAAGGGATCACACAAGCATCCTTATATTACGCTCTTATATAGATGCGTACAGTACTATGTAGTAAAAAAAAAAAGAGCAAACCACCACCAACTTCAGAGTAATTTAAAGCTGTGGCATTAAGTGTGAATACAGAAAATCAAAACCTAACCTTTACCTTATATTTAATTCCTTTGGACGGGGGGCAACAGCCCACCCCTGTAACCCATTTATTGGCAATTTGTGATAACACAGAAGATGCAACACTAAGAAAACTGGCTGTGTGTTATGGACCCTGAGCTTTGATATGCAGAAAATTTTATTTCATGGGTAGTAAAACATGTGGTAAGATGCTTAGCAGCTTTACCTGGGTTCCTACTTGTTATTCTTTGCGCTCTTGGTAACATTAACCAAAATTAGTGGTTTTGACCCTCAGTAGCAGATTAAAATATTATAATCAAATAGGAAGATTGCTACTCTGCTCTTCATCTCCAATGCATTCCTTTCCTCATGCATGTAGACCTCAGATTCATGCAGAAATGCAAAAACTGACAAGTACTTGGGTGATATGGCCTTGGGCTTAAGCCATCACTTTAATTCAGATGCACTGAATGTGAACATTCTGTGTTTTGATTACATATCAAGTTTACATTATTTTTAAATAATAATGTAACAGATTTGCTCATGTATTATAGCTTCTTTGATCATAGTCCTTTATGAAGTCATGTGAGTTGAGGAAACTAACTTGTTTATGTTCTGTGAACATTTTACCCATCTATGTTAGAAAAATACTTCAGAACACATGTTTTATAGGAAATGACTTATGTAATAAAAACAAAACAATTTAGCATAGTATATACATATATACAATCCCCTCCACATCAGGTTAACATTCAACTAACAAGCCATACCTTATACTGCACTTAGCATTATAGTTCCTTGTTAGGAGTTATATCTGAAAATTCAGATTCTGAACTCAATTGTAAATTAAGTTTCTTCCCAATCAAGTCATGTTTCTTATGCATTTTTATACTGGATCAAACAGGCAACAGTTCTGACCAAAATTCAATGCTACCTTGGTTCATCTTTCAGTTTACACTAATTACTGGTCTGGAGCTACATTCACATCACAATAAGGAATAAAGGATTGACATAAGCAAAGATGTCATCAGTTTTAGAAAATAACATAACTGCTTCAAGCATTATATTGCTTACTAAATGGCTGTGCAATACTGAAATTTGCTCTTGCAGCCAACCAATTATTACACCAGCAGTTTTCTTCTTGTTAGTATTTACCAGTAATTATCAGTCAATTCCTATAAATTAGCATTCTCCTTTCAATAGTATTTTACACAGTGATTTCAGCAACTAATTCTGTGTTACACACACTTAAATTATTTTCTCTAAAAAGAATTGTGAAGGGTAATGAAAAGTGTTTTTTTTTTTTTACTTGCTTTATTTCTTAGGCAATAGAGCCAGCATTAGAGGCAATCCTAGGCCACAGATCAGCACATTCCTTTGCTACTGGACCAGTGATGGCTGAGCCTGGAAAAAAATAAAATGTTTTAGACTAATAGTTGAGCATTAATCTATTAAAGATCCAATTGTGAATTAAAATTAAATCCGGCAGCATCAATCATTACCTACAAAATAGAAACTGATCTGATGGAAATATAAAAATCTTTCCAGAAATATTCAGAGTAAAAAATCATCCACTCAGTACATTTAAGTGAAAGTTCACCTCTTACTTAGGAATATGAATAATATGAAATATAATTAATTGATCAATCACTACACCTTGCAAATAATATTCATCATCACCTGTTAAAAATATGAAAGGATGCATTAAAAAGCAAATCAAAAAGCATTAAAAAAGTACATCAATAAAAAGGTTTTCACAACTCCCAATTTGAACAATTTAATTTTCCCCTATACCTAAGCTTTCATCTAAAATTCCATGAAGATAAATTGAATACTAGCAGCATTATTATTATTATTTTTTTTAGCATCCAAGTCTAGATCTACAAAAATAAATATTACAGAATCAGACTAGACCTCTACCAAAATTTAATCCCCCATACCTTTCATTTCCTCCTTTATTATTTACTATAACTCCCGCATTATCTTCAAAGTATATGGAAGACGTAACCATCCTTTTCCTACGGTAAGGTTTCCCCTCTGCCTGACTACTACTGCACAGGATGCACTGTAAAAAGAGAGATTATTTAGCATGTGTTTGTAATCATATACAAATTAAGAGAAAAACCCTAGATACATATTTACCTTTCCATTATACCTGTTCTTCCATAATGAGCATATCTAAATAAGGAAGACCATCTGAAGTTTCAGGTATATGTCCAGTAATAGTACTATATGTGAAAAAAAATCAAAAGGGACCTGTCTTGAACATACTAATACAGTTTGTTGTAAAGTTTGTGAGAAATGTAAACAAGACAACAATTACTTATCAAAGTCCATAAATATATACACTTCCATGGCCAAGTCTACTGAAAGCGTAGTAGGTGCACATCACGCTTTGTGTCTCCAAGAAATGCAAACGGACTCTCCATGGGCATTCTGGCAAGAATAGAGCGGCTTTTAGACATCTGGCAATTTATTATCTAAAAGAATCCAGCCCAAGCTCCATTACCCCAACTACGGATGAGAGCAGGTTGCTTCTCCTTGGCCAGGACCCTACAAACCACTAGAGACCATGGCAATAGGTCATGTGGTCCCTCTTGTACAATTACTACTCTTCTTCCTCAATTCAGGCTTTCCCTTCTTGGACAGGTGGCAGCGACAATATCTCCTACAGCAGCAGCTGGCAGACGGTTGGAGACGACCCCTAATACCACTGGAACACGGAGATGATGTACAAGTTCTTGGCTCCTGAAATTCAAAAGAAACCATGAAACAATTCCTATACAAGTTCCAAAAGCCTCATGTTTAAAAGTGAAAATATTATTTCCACTTTATGCCATTAATAAAGCATAAACAACCAATTCCTCCACATGTTTGATCAGAATACATACCTGTGTTTGTCAGCACAGTTCATGACTGCTACCCGACGTGGGAGTCCCCACAGAAATGCGGACACTTTCCTCCCGCGGTACCTCCCACGTCCTGTAAAAGATATTTATTTGTATTCAAATTATACTTCAAAAAACAAACACACACATCCATGATTCCCATTTTATCCAACCAAACATTAAAAAATAGAAAAGAAATATTCTGGAAAAGTGGTGAATAACTTGTATTCAAAAACTATTCCTAGTCAACCAACAACTATAATCATCATTGTTACCAAAAACTATTTTGAATAAAATAGACTCAAGTTGACTTTCTATAATGCATTGTGTGTTCTTTGCAATTCGTGCTCTAATTAGTCAAACCACCAGTAAGTATAGTAGCAGTAGTAAAGAAAGAAAAGGAAGAGAAAAAAAAAAAAAAAAAAAAAAAAAAAAGTATGGACAGTTACTGGTAATCTCTCATCAAATAAGGAGTCAAGTCTAAGCTAGCTTATAACACTATAGAAGCTCAAACCTTTACTAAAGCTAGAAGGCTAAATACAGCTTGATATGATTATATGTATTACAACTCACTTCCTTGGCAATCATGCTAGCTGGAAGAGTTTCCAATAATACCTATAAAAGCTTCGCACATAAAAATCTTGTGAAAATGCACTGGATTAAAATTGTATTGTGGTAGAGGCAATTTTTGTCTGTAAAACTCCAGTATAAGCGACACTCCAATGGTGGTAATTAAGAATGGCATGAATCCAAAATGCCGGAGGCCACTAATAACTCAACATTCCAACAAAGGGGCCTAACAAAAAGCCCCCTCTATATTGCAAGAGAGACCATCGTAGTCAAAATTAGGAAATTTATCACCATAACTTTCTCTATTAGAACTTCTTAGGATCTAAAATCAAACTTGGTGCAACCTATAAAATAGTAGATCAACTATGTAAATGACGTCAGTGGTATAGATTTACACGGTTAGACCCCTATGTATGATGGAATCCATTTGTGGTGGGGTACATCAATAAGAGATACCAAATGTGTCCAAGGGGTTGATTGAAATTCTGTTTAGACCTTGTGCTACAGCAGGATTTATATCTAGATTGTCATTTACACCTAAATTAAAGTATATACAATGCACAGCCTACCAACAGCATTGACACTGATATTCCTGACACTATACACTGCTGTGGTAACTGTGCCAGGAGTCATCCCCCTTTACCTTTACTTATATAAGGGCATGAATGTTGCCTTTAGCAAGCTGTAGGATAAATGAGCTTCTACAAGCATTTATACAAAGAGGTTACTACATCAAATCCAGAACCACCCAACCTAACCCTCTGGAAAACAAATTCCAAGTATTCAAAACCATATGGAGTGTAACATAGACAAGATTAAATAAACATGGCAGCCTGCAATATCTCATCTAGAGGGGCAGTAGATTAAATGCCCCCAACCCCACAGCCTGATACACACAGCCCCTGCCAAATATAATTTTGTTCAACCTGGTCCAAAATCTCCATCCTCCTGGACTTTCCTATTCCAGGACTGGGGGGTTACTCTCAAACATTACCTAGTAACAATGTTTTCTTTATACTCTCTTTTAATCTAAAATGACTTCTCTCCTATCAAGGATACTTGTGCATGATTCCTGGGACCCACTTGTTTGTTTACGTGGGAGCAGTGCCACACTGCAAGTGTTGATGAGGTTCTGGATAGCATATAAAAAATACATAATACAAATAGCAGAGGCCAGTGGTGCATTTTACACTCATGACCAAATCCGATTCCTCTTGGTTAGGAGTGCACCACACATGAATGCGTATATAAACATTTCCACAGGTACTCAGTATAGAACTTGACTTACATCAAACCGAGTGTGGTGTCTTCGCCACCTAGTCTGTTTAACCACGCATGTGAAGGAAATCATTCAGGGGGCTTTTCTGCCATGCTCTCAGCCTCTTCCAATGCAAGAAGAACTCCATGTGGCCCCCTTGACCTCACCCGTTAAACCCTCCTCCACACACTTCGGGAAACTTTTTATCTTTATCTCATTGAATATATAATATTGGTTGGTAAATTCTAAACCGCAACCTCAAAGAATAAGCCAAACAGGCGAGATAACAAGGAGTTGGTCATGCTCTTCAAGCAATTAGCATGGAGCACTGTGTGCATCAAACTTAAATTTTCGTTACAGTGCCACCCAAGAGACTGACGATCTTAGTATCCCTAGATTCATCTCCTGGACGTCCATGGGAACCAATTCTGTGTACAAAGGTCACATTTCACCCGCTGATCTCCCTGGTGCCCCGCAGTGCCCTCCACTGCCATATTGGGGCCTACAAATGCTGGCGTTTTGGGGGTTTCTACGCAATGAGTTCTAGAATGCCAGAATCTCACGAACAGGAATCCAGTAACACCAAATTGGTCGTGATCCATCAAGCGCCAACTTCACTGTGAAAAATTCCCTATTAAACTTTTTTTACAATCTCCCAGTGAAACGACAGCCAGCCCAGACATGCAATCCCGCAACACACGGGTAACCAGCCCGTCTTACGCAAGACTAAACCTTAAGACTTGAAACAGCGACACCAAAGAGGATCGCTTTCCCAAGGAACCGCGAGCCAGTTGGACCGTCGCCACTGCAGTGAGCGCACAGCTAGACCTATCAGACTTTTCGAATACTTGTAAAATTTCTCGCGCTTTGGCTCAGCGAAATCTCGAGGCAGATCGAGCCTGCAACACGCAATCGCCAATTAGTTCGTGTTTCTGGCGATTTCTATTCAAAAAACGCAATTCGTCCGCGGTTTTGGCGACTTTTTAAGGCTATTTCGAGCGACCAGAGGGGCGTGCGGGGCGGGCCGGGCGGCGGGTGTCGGAGGGAAGGACACGAACCTCGCGCCGTTCCCCGCAGCCGAGGGATCCGCTCCTGGCGAAGGGAACACGAGCTCAACGAGGGACTTCGGCTCGACTTTCCCGGAAGTTTGCGGAGGTCGTGGAAGAGGCTGAGACTTTACGGGTCTGAAAGCTTTATTCGCCGCGTGGCAATGGCTGTGCGGTGCGCGGTGGATGTGGCTGAAGGCAAACGGCCCCGGGAAGCACACTCTCCAAAGGGGAAACTATCAAAACACTTTCGAGTACGAGAGCGACATTGTCCACCCGGTAGAAACAAAACTCTATTTTCTCATTAATATTGCGGATATCAAGCGCAAAATAGTTTCCAATGTATAATTCACGTCTTCAATTCCACATTTACACTCATGACACTTAAATCCATAGGCACTCGATGACGGATATATAAGTCGATAAAAACACAAGACTCTGAACGCACCTCTCTTCGACATTGTGGTGGGGTGATGAAGAACTTGACGAGTAGCGCATGCGCGGCGCAGATTATTGCTGTGTTGCTCTCGTTCTACGGGATCACTATTCCGTAAACCCTTCGGAATAGTCATTATCTTCTACTTAGCATTTTTAAATATATTTTTTCTAATTGCTCTTTTTGTCTCTATGGGGTATATTTGGATGTGGTAATATGGATTAGAGTTTATATATGAAAGCACTAGTTTGAACGGAGGACGAAGACTCTACGCGTGACTGCACAGCCATTTTTGTGTTGTTTTCACTTTACAGAATCACTATTCCGTACCTATCCCACGACATTCAATACATTAATCTAAACTCCCCCATTTTTACCGTAATAAATTCATTATTCACTATGCGATGATTTTATAAGGGCAATGGGGACGGAATAGGCTTGGCGTATGTGAAGTACTAGTTTGGACGGAGGACGGAGACTCTACGCGAAGTGCACGGCCATTTTAGTGCGCTTGTGTTGACGCTGGGGAGGAGGCAGTGACAGGTAACGTTGCTTCGTTTTGGCCTCTTTGTTTGAAGTTTGCTAATTCTCCAGTGGGTATACTGCTTCATCCTCGGTGCCGAAGGAATTTGGCGAGGGTCGGCAGACGCCGTTCAAGTCGCGAGCGAAGGAGGAAATTTGAAAATGAAATCGCGCTCCCGTTATAGTCTACGTGGAGTACACGGCCATTTTTGTGAGGCGATGGTGGCCGACCCGTGGACTTTCTGCGCGCCGACGGCCCTGCGGCTCGGCTCCTGCTCTCTCGGTGTGGGCCGCCGACTCTCGCGAAAGCCCCCGAGGCCGGAATTGGAGTGCGAGCGAGTGCCAAAGGAGAGCTGCTCCTCGGACAAGCCACAGGGGAGGGGGAGGGGGCGGGTCCCCGGGTGGACGCGGTGCACCTGTAGCGCCAGCCGAGCCTCTTGGCCTTCCTCGCCCGGATCCTCACTGGCGCTTGCTTTCTGCGCCAGTTCTTGCCCTCGGCCTCTCCCCTTTGGCCTGGCCGCTCGCGCTGTCGGGCCGAAGGGCGTTCGGCGTCACTGCACTGGAAGGCACCTGTCGCCTCCGCTCCTGACGTGACAGTCGCCTCGCTCTCCCCAGGGCAGAGGCAGCGGGTTTCTCTTGATTCATGTCTATTCGCTTATGTCAGATCAGCAAGGGGTGTCGCCCCCCCCTTTTAATCTTAATCCCTTCATTTTCAACTTTAATCTTCATCCCCCTCTTTTTCCTTCACTTCTACTTATTATTACTGCTTATTGCAATATCAGATCTAAGGTCATCATGGCCTTTGGACATTATATACAGCACAAGTATACTAATTCATCATACATAGATTTTGTTTATGTATTGATATGAATTCAGATTTATTCAGATTGTATAGTATATAGTATTTTAGTACTGTTGTTAGGTATATTTTTCTTACCCTCCTTTGAGAACATTTACTTTCAAAAAGATTAACTAATTAATTTTTTTTTCAGAAAAGACTAGAAGATGGCTCCCCGAGGTAAAAAGAAAGAGGCGTCCTCCCCTCGGAAACAGCTGAACATCAAGGGATTCTTCAAGGCCTCAATGAAGCGGGAAAGAGACCAGGAGGAGAGTCCAAGCAAAGCAGAAAAGGCCGTAGAATCCCCCAAAAAGAGATCGAGACAGTCCAAACAAAGTACAAACAACAACAATAATAATGCGGAAAAGGATATTCCTGCCAACAACAATAATAACAATAACAACAATAATAATGAGAAGCCAACAACACCAGAAAAGAAAGGCAAAGGCTCTGCCGCCCAAGAGAAGCCGGCCGCCTCAAAGAGGAAGCAGAAGCAGAAGCAGGAGCAGCCGCCGCCGGTAGATGTAGAGGAAGAGGAATCAGATCCACTATACATCGCAGACGTGGATGACCTGACAGGGTCCGACAAAGAGGACGACCCAGATCCCGTGCTCAGCATTGCCGACTCACCAAGCAAAGAGACCTTCATTCTGACGCCTCAGAGCCCCGTGCAGAAGGTAGGGCCCCAAAAGATGTATTTTGAATGTTCAGTTAATTTATTCACTTCTGGTCACTCTTATAGTAGGCCTAATCTCTTGTGGACAATGGCCCTTGTATGGCATTGTTGCAGAAGCATGACCCTTGCTGTAGCTTGACCCTCTAAGCTTCATGAGTTCGGCTTGGAAAACCTGCCATAATCTGGATCACTGGTTTGCTGATGCTTTTGAGCGAGAGAGATCTTGTTTCATTGAGTGCAATGTCTCTCTTCTCTTGTGGGTTATTTTGGGAAGTGTTCAGGGGGTGTTTTAGCCTCTGCCTGCTTTCTTCCTCACTTCAGAAATGCCTTTTATTCAGAATCAAAGTTATGGAAGCATAATTTACCTTACCAATGCATAAGAAGTAACCAGTGGCACTTTCTCCACTTCAGGCTAGATAGTGTTTTATTTAATTTCATGTACTAGGCATCAGAGGGCACTTTTTTTATTGATAATGCGCGATCCATATACAAATTAATTTGTAGGACTGCCTACCATTAAGGCAATTATATTGTAACCAAACTTGAGAATGGATAGTATTAAGAATATATAGTTTTATCTTTAATAATTTATTAATATATACTATTATACAAGTATTTATTCTGTGGTTAACTATTTCTAATTTTGTTTTATTTTTATTATGATTATTAATATTGTTGATTTTCTCTCTCTCTCTCTCTCTCTCTCTCTCTCTCTCTCTCTCTCTCTCTCTCTCTCTCTCTCTCTCTCTCTCTCTCTCTCTCCCTCTCTCCCTCCTCTCCCTCCTCCCTCCCTCCCTCCCTCCTCTCTCCTCCTCTCTACTCTCTCTCTCCCCCCTCCCTCTCCACTCTCTCTCTCTCTCCCCCCCTCCTCTCCACTCTCTCTCTCTCTCTCCCCCACCCCCTCCTCTCTCACTCCTCTCTTCCCCCCTCCTCCTCTCCACTCTCTCTCTCTCTCCCCCCATCCTCTCCACTCTCTTTCTCTCTCTCCCCTCTCCTCTCTACATCTCTCTCTCTCTCCCCCCTCCTCTCTCTACTCTCTCTCTCCCCCTCCCTCCACTCTCTCTCCCCCCCTCCCTCTCCACTCTCTCCCCCCTCCTCCTCTCCACTCTCTCTCCCTCCCTCCCTCCTCTCTCTCTCTCTCCCTTCCCTACTCTCCTCTCCACTCTCTCTCTCTCTCTCTCCCCCTCCTCTCTCCTCCTCTCTCTCTCTCTCTCTCTCTCTCTCTCTCTCTCTCTCTCTCTCTCTCTCTCTCTCTATCTCTCTCTCTCTCTCTCTCTCTCTCTCTCTCCTCCCCCTCCTCTCCACTCTCTCTCTCTCTCTCTCTCTCTCTTCTCTCCCCCCTCCTCTCCACTTCCACTCTCTCCC